>NC_133659.1:326327603-326627612 GCF_037893015.1 Macrotis lagotis
CAAAAATAGCATCAAACCCAAGGAACCTCACTACCAGGCTGATATTAGAGTAAGATAAATCCAAGTCAATTATAACATTTTTTAAAATGCATGAAAGAGAACAGGCAAGCAAAACTATTTTATAGTCTTAAAAAAAGCAAGGAGTGTGTGATATGATTGTTTAAGTCCATGATATCCCTTTGCTTATTGTCTTAGGAAGGTGGAGGGAGAGAGAGAAAAGAAGAGAATTTGAGACTCAAAACTTTAAACAAAAACAATGAATATTAAGAATTTTTATATGCGATTGGGGAGAAATAAAATATTTAAAAAAGCAAGCAGTGTGAACTGAAGATTTATAGTTTCATATGAATCTGCTTTTTGTTTTCTATATATATGGAAATGACCTTTTTTATATTTATTTTTATTTTAATCCTTGAACTGATTCAAAATGAAGTAAGCAGTATGAGGAAAATAATACACCCAATAACCACATCAGTATAAATGGGGAAAAAATTTTACATCAAAAGTAAATTCTTTTTTACTTCCAATGAGCAAGTGTGGGCCCCAAGAAGAGAAAGGAGAATTCTGGCTCATTCCATATAAAACCATGAAACTAAGAATGGACCTGGTTGGATTTTTGAGTTTGCTTTTCCTTTTTAATCGTTTTTTACTCTTTCTTGCAAGATATGACTCCCTGGGTGGAGGTGGGAGGGATAAGTTGGAAGATCAAAGTGATAACAAACATTACATAAAAAAGGAAAAAAAAATATTGACCCTTGGGCATGACTTTAGAGATGAAAATTTTAGGGTATCTTGCATAGAAGTCATGGTTGAGGACGTATGGTGGGTGGGGACACCAAAGAGGAGTATGGAGGAAGAGATAGCCAAGCTCAGCTGGGACTATAGAACGTCAGGGTTGGAAGGGAGTTCAGAGGCCAACTAGGTCAAAAGTTTTCTAACTAAAGTTTTCTAACAAGCGGTGGTCTACACTCTGACTTAAGACCACTAATGGCAGAGAGCCAACTTCCTTCCTAGGAGTCTGTTCTACTTTGGTCAGTGCTCAGTGTTAAGAGGGCAGCTAGGTAATGGCACAATGCACAGAACACCAGATCCAGACTGAGGAAGCTGTGTGACTTGGGGCAAGTCACTTAGCCTCTGTTTGCTTTGGAGGCAGCTAGTGGTACAGTAGATAGAACACTGGGTAGAGAATCAGGAAGATCTGAATTCAAATCTGATCTGGGAAACTATCCATATGACTCTGGGCAAGTCACTTTACTCTGCTTGTCTCAGTTTCCTCATCTATCAAATGAGTTAAGAGAAGGAAATGGCAAACTACTTCAGTATCTTTACCAAGAAAACACCAAATGGGATCACAGAGAATCAGACACAACAGAAGGACAACAACATTTTTGGGAAGTATTTTAAAATCTTTTTCTGTACACCTTCCCATTGTTCCTAGTTCTGCCTTCTGGGGTTGAGTAAAAGTCACCTAATTCTTCATTTGTACAAGTCCTCCCAAACCTATGAGGCAGCTGTCATGCCTTGCTTTTATGTCTTCTTTTCCCAAGACCTTTCATCGAGGCCTCATCTTTCATGAATTCAAGGTTACTGAGATCAGAGAACCAGGATTAAATTCTGACTTTATTATTAGCTGGGCAACATTGGGTAACTGACTTGCCTTCTCTAGGCCTTAATTTCCTAATCTATAAAATGAGGGAGCTGGATTGGAAAATCTTTAAATTTCCTTTTTAATCTTTTATTGTATGATTATTATTATTTCCCTAATCTAGAGAGCCTCAAACTTATTCAGATTCTTCCTCAAATGGAAGGTCCAGAAGGCATTTTTAAGCTATTGCTCCAATGAGGTCATTTTCTTTTGAAATCAAACTTTCTTCTTCCAAAAGTTAATTCTTGAGTATATCTCTGAAGACCCAGAGGCTGTTAAGATGCTTTTCAATCTTTGATCTTTGCCTAAAATTTAAGCATGTTAGTTTCATAAACTAAAAGCCCTATTTCACATGACCCAGTTTTTGGCAAAAGACCACCATCTATCACACTGTGGGTCTCCTAATTGGCAAGAAATCTACTGGAGCAAGAGAAACCATAGCAAATGGGATATATTTTTTTTTTAGGTTTTTGCAAGGCAAATGAGGTTAAGTAGCTTGCCCAAGGCCACACAGCTAGGTAATTAATTATTAAGTGTCTGAGACTGGATTTGAACCCAGGTACTACTGACTCCAAGGCCGGTGCTTCATCCACTGCACCACCTAGCTGTCCCAAATGGTATATCTTCTAAACACACCACTAGGGGATCTTCAAGTCCCTCTGCAGATAGCTTCCTTTGCATGAAAATGCTGAGAAAAACCATTAATGAAAACTGAACTACAAAGAAACAAGGGATTATTATTATTGAATCAGTCATGCATTTTGGTTTTTGATGAAAATTTACTTTCTTTAAAAACCCCAACAACTACACATCCAACCCAGCCAGGATTACCGTGTTACTTGATAAAGGGAAACCAAAGAATGTGAAGAGGTAGAAGGGACTATAGAGGGCTTCTGATCCACACCCCCTGTCCCCACCTACTTCCTAGGCCCAACCTGCCTTTAAGATGGCATGGAAAAAGGAAGCGCCAAGTCCTCCATTTATAGAGCTACAGCAGATTACAAGGAAATGAGAAGCCTTAAGAGGTTCCCTTAAGGAATGATATAAAATTAAAAAAAAGAGAATTCCAAACTTGAAGGGAGTCAGGAAGATCATTAGCTTTGATATCCAAAATAAGTCACTTAACTACTATCTGTCTCAGCTGCCTCAACCATAAATGAGCATAATAACACATATTCCTAAGAGAGTGTCGTGAGGATCTAATGAGATAACATGTGAATATAGGTATATGCATGTATATAACCTTGAAATGAGCATAATAACATGTATCACTAAGAGAATGTTGTGAGGATCTAATAACTGTGAATATAGGTTTAAGCATGTATATAACCTTGCACATGGATATATACATGAAAATATACAATGCATGTATGTCTATCTATCTATTATCTATCTACCTATCTCATCTATCATGCATCTCTCTCTCTCTCTCTCTCTCTTATCTCATTTGATGGTCACAAGTTACAGAGCTGGGCCTGAATACTCTGATTACCAGTACTAGGGCTCTTTCTTCCTCTCATACCCAGATTCCCATCTCCTCTCCCATGCTGCATTTCTTTAAAAGACAGATATCACTAAAAACCTGGGCATACATGCATTCAAATGAACATATAAACATACATAAACATATATATGTATGCTTGTGTGTATATTTGTATATGTGCAGAAACTCTTGTAAACTACACTAAAATATGATGTCCATATATATAATTTTTATTGTTATTAAGTTATTTTTAGCTGTGTTTGACTCTTTGTGACCCCACGGAAGTTTTCTTGGCTCAAAGGGGTGAGATGATTTCCTCAAGGTCACAATATGAGTTGGTGTTGAAACTAGCACAAGAATCTGGGTCCCTCCCAAAGATCTCTCCATTCACTAGACCAGTCTTTGTTTCATTTCTTACCCACCACAGTCACAAAATGGGCATTGCCTCCATCAAATGGAAGCCTGTTAAAGACCTTAGCTTTAAAAGACCAAGGTTTCCCTCTTCATCCAGAGCTATCTCTGGTTGTACTGAACCATATCTGGCCACTGGACTCAAGACTTGGGAGGAGACTGAAAGGCTGACAACTTAGCAAAGCCCTCCCTCACCTAAATCCAATTCACTTGCATATCATGGCATCAACTCCCTGAAGTTAAGGCTCAACAAGGACCTTTCCATTCACTATTTAGGGAATAAAAGTAGCAAAGACATGGCAATACTGAAGGGCCTCCACCACCAGTCCACGTCTCTTCAGTCATTCTCAAGTGCATGAAAGATGGCCATACCCAGCTGCCTCAAGCACATCTACCACTTTGCCTCCCAGACCCAATAAGCTGCGGCCCTAATTGTTTCTCTTTGAATATCCTCACCATCTGTGCGGCTGTTGTGGCTGTAATGACTTCTTACCGCAAGCTGGGAGCATCCTGGGTTGGGTTGGTTCCAAGATGTTCCCCTTTTCCCTCAGCTTGTGTAGCCAGATGACACTAGACACCCTGCAAAGGACCAGGTGGCACACTTCCCAAGAAGATGCTATCCTGCAAAGGTGATGTTTTATACACACCATCTCTGTCTCCTCGACTAATCAGGTGACACAGCTGACACCTGGGTGGGGAAGAGGAAAGGGAGTGAGGATGACTCAACTGGCTCCTTAGAGAGTGTACCTTCTCCTTCCAGGTTGTACTGAAGACGTGCAGCATGGGAGAGGAGAGGGGAGGCTAGATGTGGGGGGGTACAAGAGCCTCTTCTTGGTAATCAGAGTCCTTGGATTCAGTTCAACCACTGTCAAAAATCTAGAACAAGGAGGGACCTTCTGGATCATGGAATCCCACCAAATATATCCAAAAATGTTAAGTGAATATTGATCTTACACATGAGGAAACTGAGACCCAGATGAGGGGTGAAGTGATGGGTCCAAGCAAACACTTGTATGAAAGAGAGCTGAGATTCAGCCTAGATCCTTCAGCTGCCAACCCAGGCCTCTTTCTTCTATGCTTTGGATGACTCTGGAAAAATCATTTCAACTCTTTTGCCCCAGGTTTTTTGTTTCTTTCAACTGTGAAATCATGAGGTTACATTAATGAGGCTCCTGGGTCCCTTCAGTTATAAATCTGAAAGTTCTGATGATCCAGTGAACAAGAATTGTGACCTAATCCACATAAATGAAGCAATTAGTGCTAGGTCTAGGTGATCAGTCCTTTGTTTACTCATGTTTGATTCTTCCTGACCTCATTTGGGATTTTCTTGGCAGATGCTGGTTTGCTATTTCATATTTGCAGTTGAAGAAACTGAAGCAAATAGGATGAAGTGATTTGCTTAAGGTCATAAAGTAAATAAGTGTCTGAGGCCAGATTTGAACTTGGGTTCTTTGGATTCCTGGGGCAGCACATTGTACCATCATGCTGCGTTGTCCTCTTGAATTTCTACAATAATTATCTCTTCCCCTCCTACAATCCTCTGGCTCAATACACATATAATTAATCATATCTGTGATATGATTGGTGTAGGGAACACCTAGTGAGTAACCTAAAGCTGCTTGCGGTACTGGCTAGAAATTATCTTTAGATTTTAGAAGGCATCTATCTCGCATCCTCCATCTCTACAAAGAGCCTAAGAGGTTAAACAGTAGCTAAAAGGTTATCACAGGGGATAGAGTGCTGAGTTTGAAGTTAGGTTGGTCTCCAACCCTTTGTGATCTTGGGCAAGTCACTTTACCCTGTTTGCCTCAGTTTCCCCCCATGTAAAATGAGCTGGATACGAAAATGGCAAACCACTCCACTGTCTTTACTAACAAAACTCCAAATGAGGTCAAGAACAGTCAGACATGCTTGAAAGGACTGAACACACAAGAAGTTAAATGACTTATCCATGGTCATTCAACTGAATTATGTTAGATATGTTTCTGATGCAGATCCTGCTTTCTGTCAACTGATTCTTATTTCCTTTTTATAGGTGAGGAAAGTGAGACTTTGGGAGGTTAAGAGAGTAATACTAAAATTAATGATAATAACATTTTATATAACATTTTAAAGTTGGAAAAGTGCTTTCCAAATATCTCATTTTATCTTTATAATTACCCAGGACATGGGTGCCATTCTTATGCTCATTTTACAGATGAGGAAACTAAGGCCAAGAGAGGTCAGTGGTTTTTCCAGGGATACACAGCTACTTCCTATCTCTAACTGGATTTAAATTCAGATCTTGACTCCAAGTCTGACACTGTTCACTGGACCACTCAGACATTTCTAGGTGTCAGAGACTAGGTTTGAGCCTGGACTTTCAGAATCCAAGAGTAGTTTTCTATCTTCTAATCCATGCTTCTTCTCATATATGGCATCGAATGCTCAGTGAGGGATCACACTTCAGAAATGCAGAATGGCAATTCAGTCTTTTTATTTTGGCAAGGCAATGGGGCTAAGTGACTTGCCCAAGGTCGCATAGCTAATTAATTGTCTGAGGCTGAATTTGAACTCAGGTCCTCCTGACTCCAGAGTTGGTGCTCTAGCCACTGCATCCCTGAGCTGACCCTTGCAACTCACAGTCTCAAAGAACTGTCTGGGGGACACTTGCCCATGATGTATTGGGGACGGGTCTTGAGCTCTGATCTCAGTGGCTCCAAACCCAGATCTTGTGCATTCTGCCATGCCAATGGATCCTGAATGAGAAAGGAAAAAAGAAAAGCACCACAAAGGGTTGTGGGGAAAGGAAGATCATTTCAGATCAGGGTTAGGAGGCAAGATGTTAGGAGGAGTTGGCATTTGAACTGGGACTTAATGGATGAGTAGGATTTCAAAACCTTCCCCATCCTATGACACAGTTAGGATCAGAGTTATTAGCTCAAAAAAAGGAAACCAAGGAGTTCGGAAAAGAATAATGTGCTCATTGTTATACAGGTGGTGAGCAGAATTCCTAGAATTTGGAATTCCTGTTCAAGCCAGGGCTACTTCTGAATAAGCTGCTCTCTTCTGCAGAATGGCAAGCGGGTTGGAGTCACTTGCTGATATAAATGAAAAGTGAACTAATGGCTTGAGATGTCCAGGCTTTTTATCTGAGTCTCTCCTGTGGGAAAAAATCATGCCTAATGGTTTTTATTTAACTTTGAAAAATGGTCCATTGAATACTCAGCGCTGGCTGATGATGATAAACACTGATTGGAGAGAGGGAACAAGCAAAATCAAAGGAACAAAATGTTTTCACAAAATCTTAAAGTGCTTTGTAGAATCTAAAAGGTTCTGAGGCTTAATGGTACTTGAGCACTCCCACTTTCTTTTATCCCCAAATTTTCCTGAAAGGCCAACACTAGGAAGGGATCACTAGGAAATTCCTGCAATAGAATAATAGCTTCAGAAACCTCTTTAATGATCAAAGGAATGGGTGAGAAAGGCTCATTACAAGGGTCAGCCTAATGAAGTTAGGATTTCTCCATCATTGGTCTCTTAGAGAATTTTCACAGCCAATGATCCTCAGGTGCCAGTGTTGACAGATGGGTGATTGTGGCCCCCGGTTCCTGAGTTCCCAGACAGACCTGTGTAGCTGAGGGAAGATGGGGAAGGGGTAGTGCACCCTCATCAAAGAAGACATCGGCCTTGGATAAAGACACTGGATGAGGTCATGTCGGTCAACAATGTTCGGCCATTGAGAGAAATGATTATTAATAACAATTACTTTGGGGAGGTTTGGAGTTCTTCCCTTTCTCTAAAGTCTAAATTTTAAAAAGTCTCTGGAAGGACCTTGTTGATAATGAGATTAGAGCAATTTTCTTATTCGAGATTTCACAGGCTTGGGTGGGGCACACATTCTTTGAATAGATAGCCCAAAGCTAGGGTTGGTCTGGGTATTGTAATAGTCTCTCAGTCCAAGAGTGATATGACTGTTATCCCTTTATTTTTTATTAATTATATTATTATTATTATTATTGCTGTTGTTTTTGCAAGACAAAGCTAAGTAAATATTAAGTATTTGAGGACAAATTTGAACTCAGGACTCCTCTAACTTCAGGGCTTTATCTACTACACCACCTAGCTGACCCCTTTTTTAGCCCTTCATTGTAATGCTTTTTTTCATTGTTAACCAATCAAAGTTGATTACTACTCCTCTTCCAAAAGAACAAAGCCCTGAACCCTTCATTAAGACTGTCTTTGGTCTAAGGTAGACAGTCAAGTGATCATCCCTTTATTAAGAAATGTACTGACCTTATTAATAAAAATGATTAAATTACTCAGAAACTATGTCTCTTGAACCTTTGAATCACTAGCCATAGTGTTCACTGATTGGTGTTACCCACCCATGGTCATCATTGATTTAAAGTCTATTCTCTTGCTGTTCCAGCAATAAGCCAGGTGATATTGCTTATGAGGTGAGTGACCTTAGGCCAGACATTTTTATCTTTTTGTATCTTCTCTGACAAATAAAGTCAGTCAGTATGGATCTGAGGTGTCAAAAACATAGACCATATGTGACTGACAATATTCCTGATCATGGTCTAAGCTATATTAAAATATACTTCCTATCTGATTTTTAATCTGTGGATGTATGAATATAAAAAAGGAAATACACAAACATGGGTGGTTTTCTAGGTCAATATGCAGTGGACAGGGATCCTTAAGGATAGTTTAGTGGACCCTATTACTATTTGGGTTCGACACCACTGTTATGACTTTTTTGATCTGATACTGGCGAGGCTTTTAAAAATATTTGCCTGTCTGTTACTTGCCCTTAGTCACCAGCACCTCAGAACCATCTTTATGGGATTTTGACCAATTTTGGAACTTACAAATAGTAAATCAAATAATGTTCTCATAAAGCTGGTCATTAATATTTCCCTCTTCTATCCTAAGGAAAAATCACCAAAGAAAAGTTTGCTTGACAGTGGTCAGTGAATCAATACTTTAACAGGTGTGGGGATATTCTTGAGTTTTCCTCACTTGTTAAGATTAGTGAAAATGGTCCCAAATGAGGAGTTTGGCAACTCAATTACGATCCTAGCTCTGCCTTCTGATTTTTTGGGTGACCATGGGAAAGTCATACCATTTTTCTGGGATCTTGTCTAGTCTCATCCTGATCATGACAGGTATTAGACTAAGCAAGATTCAACACTATTTGATTCTGTAAGCTCCTTTCAGTCTGCTCAACCATTCTCATTATTTAGGAGGCAAATCTATCATCAAGAATTTGTTAAACCTTTATTATGGTGGCATATGTCCTATTAACCCCATTTTATAAAATGGAGAAGAGAGAAGCCAACTGTCTCTATTTTGTTACCTTTGGTTATTCAGTTCTCTCAGTCATGTCCAACTCTGTGATTCCATTTAGGGTTTTCTTGGCAAAGGTACTGGAATGGTCTACAATTTCCCCTTGTCCAGCTTATTTTACAGTTGAGGAAACTGAGGCAAATAGGATTAAATGAACTGCTCAGGGTCACACAGCTAGTTAGTGTCTTTCTGAAATCACATTTGAAGTCAGATCTTCCTGACTCCAGGCCCAGCACTCTAGCCACTGTGCCACCTAACTGCCCATGTCTTTTTTTCTCTCCTACCTACCTATTATCAATCACCTCTATCTATAATGACCTCCTATTAGCTCAGGATAGAAGCCTATCTCCTAGGAGAGCCTGTGTCTCCTGCCACAAAGCCTACGTGGATATCTCTATGCCAGATCTTTTCTTCTGTAAGACTGAAATCCCAAGAGATCTTGACCATACTTGAAACTGTTTTCATCTTGAGAGTCATTCATTCCTGCTGATTGATTCATGTATTCTTCCATGTATTTCTACTTCAATAGCTTCCTGATTGGTCTCCCTGGCTCAAGCTTTTCTTCTCCCCCAATACATCTTTCTTCTAGCTGCCAAACTGATATTCCTAAAGCAGATGTCTGACTATGTCATTTCCCTTGGCCAAGAAATTTCAGTGGCTCCCTAGTGTCTCTAGAATAAGACACAAACTACTTTGACAGTTAAAGGTCTTTACAATCTAGCTCCAGTCTACCTTTACTGGTTCATCAAATCCTACTGCCTTCACATATTTATCAGTCTAGTCAAAGTGGCTTCCTTGTCGTTTGTCACTCACGGTATTACACTTCTTGTCTCCATTTCTTTGCTCGGCCTGCCTTGTGGATCTGGCATTTCCTCATCACCTCCAACTCTCCGAATCCCTATTTTTCTTCAAAGCACCAATAAAAAACCCCATCATGTCTAGGAGTGTTTCCTGACCCTTCTCCTCCCAACTTCTAGTGCTCCCTAACTTACTTTGCACACATTCTATATGGATTACAAATGTGCCCATAGAGTTTTCCTGATTGAATGTAGACTCCACAAAGATAGAAACTTTCATTTTTGTTTCTTTAGTCACATGGCAGTGGCTGGTACACATTGAATACACGAAAAATCCTTGCTAGATTCATACCACGCTCCTCAAATCACTGTATTTTCATCCAGTCATATTAATATTTTAATTAAATTAAAGTCATTTAATTAATGAAATAAAATAATTAAGATAATAATATAACATATAATTGATAAACATAATTAATTCATCTTATGAGTATCAAAGGCAGAAGGAAAAGAGTCTTATATACAATAACATTTATATCAGCCTTTTCTAGTATAGCAAAAAACATGAAACAAAAGAGGTGCCCATTAGTTGGGGAACAACTGGACAGACTATCCTATGTGAGAGAATGGAAGATTATTGTACCAAAAGAAATTATAGATATATCAGAAAAAGAAGGGATGATTTTTACAAATGAAACTGAGTAAAGTGAACAGGATGGGGAGAATAATTGATGTGATGTTTACTACAAAAGCTGAAGAAAACTCATTTTCAAAGACCCCAAAATGCTGATCAAGGCAGTGTAGGATGGGGATTTCAAAAGGCTGAGGCTCAAACAGACTTTGCACCTTTTGGAGAGAGATAATGGACTGGAGATGAAGAATTTGATAGGTACTATTAGACTAGAAGGGCCACTGTTTGATTTATTTTACTGGAGAATAGATATGTGTTAAAAAGAGAGGGGACATCTAGGTGGTACAGTGGATAGAGCACCAGGCCCAGGAGTAAGGAAGACCAGAGTTCAAGTCCAACCTCAGACACTTACTAGCTATGTGATCTGAGCAAATCACTTCACTCTGATTATATCTCCTCTCCACTTCCCCCAACCCCCACCCCACCCAAATCCTCTTTATAGAATCAGGAGGGAATACTAGTTTAGAGGGTAATGTGAGCTATGCAAAAAATAGTGTCAATGAAATAGTTCATTAAAAATGCAAAGAGGAAAAAAGTCAGAAAGGAATGCAAACAAATTGAGCATTTTTGTCACTGCCCTTTTAAATTTAAAATGTAATCTGTCTCTCCAGCTTCTTTGCATCATAAAATGTTAGAGTTGGAAGGGACCTCTGAAGTCATCTGCCAATACACTCTGAACCTCTTCCATATACCTGAGAAGAGAGGACTCTGCTTCCTCTCAAGGCAGCTCATTTTACTTTGGGATATGGGTCATTATTAGGAAGTGCTTTCTTTTTTCTTTCTTTCTCTTTCTTAAACATAGACCTGAATTCATCTTTGTTTCAGTTTGGTTTCTCAAGTGCTTGGGAAGGAAAATGACCTTTGCCAGCCTCACTTACGTTTTCACTGTTGACATCAGCCTCACTGGGACAACCAAAGAGCTCACGCCTCAGCAGATTCCCATCATACTCTAGAAATGTCAGATACAGGTTTCGGAAGAACTCCACATGTTTGTTCTTCACACGGAGTTTCTTTGGGGAGTTCCAATGGATCACCTGGGAGGGGGGAAATCAAAAAAAACCTTGTCATATGAGCAGTCTCCTCACGGACCCCAGCCACCATCTTTGGCCTTTTTCATTGACCAAAGAGTATTTATTGGATATTTGGTACTTTTGTGATATCTCTTAAGGACAATGAAGTAGGTGATGTGATTCCTATTCTCAAAGAAGCTTTCAATTTAGATAAGGAGAAAAGCTACAAAGTCAACATAAGTCATGATCCATTGACACAAGGTGGTGTAGTGGCTAGGTAGCTGGTCTTGGTATCAGGAAACCTCAAATTCTCTCTCTCTATCTCTCTCTCTCTCTCTCTCTCACACACACACACACACACACACACACACACACACACAGTGGTTGTGTAACCTTGGTCAATGTGAACTGTCAAAGATCAATTGAAAAGAAAGGATCCATTGGCATTGGTAGGGAAACCTCCTTGTGAGATGCTATCTGCATCACTGAAATCCCAGATTCATGAGAAGTGAGGTACTGATATAGGGAGCAAAATCTGAGGAGGAAAGCTGCATCCAAAAGAACTAGGAGTGATCTGAAAGGACTTTATTAAGGAAAATACTGAGATTTGAGTTGGATTTTTAAAGTTAGCTAGGACTCCTTGTCCCTGGGGAGTGACTTCAACTCTGTCTTCTTCAGCACCCATCTTGCAATGTGGTGACACAAA
This sequence comes from Macrotis lagotis, assembly GCF_037893015.1. Classification (NCBI taxonomy): domain Eukaryota; kingdom Metazoa; phylum Chordata; class Mammalia; order Peramelemorphia; family Peramelidae; genus Macrotis; species Macrotis lagotis. The sequence continues at coordinate 326,339,681 of NC_133659.1, forward strand.
AAGGATATTTATCAAACACTTTGCATGTTTTAACAGCATTATATAATACTAGTTCTGTGTTGTTATTTCTATTCTAGGAGAAGGGAACTTTATGGTAGCCTGACAAGGAGACATAGAGATACCAAAAGATGAGGGATTCCTGCAAATAGAGTGAGAGATGCCCTCAGTGAATGAATTCTTTTTTGTCCACTCATAAAGGGGGTGCAAATAAGCTTTCAAGGGGAACACATATGTCATATTATATGCCCTCAAATAACTGAAAATACCCTAGATGATCAACAAGACAAGATGGTATAGCCCAACCAAGAAAGGTAGTATATTTACATAATCAAATATTATAATGCAATTAAAATTGCAAGGTTGAAGGGATACAGGAAAATCTGAAGGGATTTTTACAAAACAATGCACAGCAAAAAAATGGAGGCCTGGAAGAAAGGAATGAATATTAATTATGATCATAGAAGTGGGAAAGTGAATAAGAATGTCCGTACTGTCTTCCATACAAGACTTTGAAGGAATGACCAATGAATTGTTCTAATACATTATGCATTGAAATTAATCATTCAAATGTATAGTGGCAGTTATGGGCTAATAGATAGGGAGGCAGCCTTGGAATCAGAAAAATCTTAGGTCAGGTCTGCCCTCTGACAAATGAAAGAATGAGTGACACACAAACACTGATTAAGCACTCATTATGTATAAAGCTCTGGGCTAAGAGATGGGGAGAGAAATAAAAAAGTGGTCACAGTCTAATGAGGGAGATAAGGTGCAAATAATGATGTGTGATTCTTAGGGTTTCTTTTTTTATGTGTAAGATAAAGGTGGCAAAACAGGCCCATGGGTATAGGTGACATCCACCCAAACACACTTCATGCAGAATGATGCTTTTCATCAAGATGACTTTTAATAAAGGTTGCAAAAGCTTGCATCAGAAATCATGAAGAACAAGTACTGGGTTTTCTGAGAAAATACAACTCATGGGGAGTTTGCCTGGGGAGCCCCATATCCATCATACTTTTTTTTTAAGGTTTTTGCAAGGCAATGGGGTTAAGTGGCTTGCCCAAGGCCACACAACAGCTAGGTAACTATTAAGTGTCTGAGGTCGGATTTGAATTTAGGTCCTCCTGACTCCAGGACCCATGCTCTATCCACTGTGCCACCTAGCCCCCCCCCCCCATCATACTCCTAGGTAGCTCTACAGGGTATGTTGAGTTCTAGAGAGGAGAATTTGGGAGAAATGGGTAAGAGAAAGTGTGAGAACAAGGAGAAACTAAAAGGGGGAAGTTTGAATAAGTAAATTGTTAATCCCTAAAATATCCAGAATACTGGAATATTAGGGATCAAGGAGAACTCAGGGATCAAGCAGTTAAATCCTCTTCTTTTATGGATGGGTAAAATGTGTCACTGAAAAGAATGGTTATTTTCCAAAGGTCAGAAACCAGACTCCCTAACATTGAGTTCAGCATCTCTCCATTGCATTACATTCTGTTCTACTCTCTAGGCCTTGGAAAACACTTCCTGGCCCAGATACCATAAATTTAGCATTGGAATAAGCATAGGACCACTAAGAAAGAGCTGGAAAAAACGTCAGAGGCTATGGAGTCCAGCTCACCTCATTTAACAGATTAGAAAACTGAGGTCCAGTGAGGCTAAGAAACCTGCCCAAGATCATGTAAAGATGCGGTTTGAATATTGATCCCCTGCTTCCAGAGCAAGATCCATCATCCTCTCTACCATTCCTTGGATCCTCATTAGGGAGCACCATGCCCAGCATGGGATCCACCATGAATAAAGTAAATAAGCCTTTATTACATGTCAGTTGATTGTCTGACTGATCATCATAATTACAAGTTTAGTTCACATTTCTAAAGATCATTTAAAATGGACAGTTTTCCTCAAAATAATCATTAGAGGGAGATACAATAAATACTACTACTATCCCTAGTTTGCCAGTGGAGAAACTGAGGCTCTGAAAGTTCTAGTGAATTATCTTGTCACCCAAGAGTGATTTACAGGTCAAGGTTTAAACCTGGATCTCTTGGCCGACAGTCCAAAGCTCATTCCACTAAACAAATATTTCATTGACTTGCTACTGTCCATATAATACTCCAAATCCTTGACACCAGGAATTGCAGAATAAATCCTCCCAGAATTCAGTGTTAGGAAACAATTTTTCTTTTTTTTTAAAAATTAATTTATTTTTATTTAATTATTTACACATCACTAAAATAGTCTTGTTGTAATAGTAAACATAATCCTCCTCCCCCCAAATAGGAAAAACTTTGAATTCCACCAGTTCTGTCTCTGGGATGGATTGCATTCTTTATTCTATATGCATCAGAGAAGTTGCTTCCATATTTTTTCCCCACAGTTGCAATTACTAATTGTGTTTTCCTCCATCCATTCCTTCCCACTCCCATTTATTTTATTCTCTCTCTCTCCTTTCACTTTTTCCTTCCTCAAAAGTGTTATGGGATAGTGGCACAGAGGACAGAGCACCAGCCCTGGGGCCAGGAGGACCCAGCTCAAGTCCCGCTCCAGGCATTGAACAACCACCTAGCCTTAGGATGAGGGAATGTCAAGGTGTTTATTTTGGAAAAGAAAATTACAATTAAATATAAAGATTTTTGGAGGGATTTCTCTTGTGCCTTCTAAAGAGGAGAAGGAACAAAAGAAACCTCCTGGGAGCACTTCTCAGTCAGGGCTCACAGAGGTTGGGTAACATCCATTAAAATAATTACTTATGGACAGAATGTCATTCACAGCCAGCCGGATCACATCTCTGCTCCAGGGGTGGGTGCTGGCCAAGTGCTGAAGCAGCAGCAGAAGGGGCTGCTGCAAACCACATTCCACAGCCTTGGTCTCCCCAAACCAAGAGCCACAAACACCAACTTAGGAAGACATGCTTGGGTGGGGGTGGGATTCTCAGGTTAAAGTACAGGGAGCAGGGTGGGACAGGCAATGGGGAGATCAGGTTCCTGTCTAGGGTGTTTGGGATCCTGTACTTGTGGGAGGGTATTCAAAGGAATAGGTTCCAGATTGAAACATATTTCATAAGAAGAAATAGAACCTGGGAAAGGGGATCAGAGGCTAGTGGAAGAAGAAGCCACAATAGCATTCCTGGTAAATTCAGAGAGGTTGCAAATGAATATGCCTGAATATTTAGTGATAGAACCCTTCACTTGCAGTCAGGAAGACCTGGAATAAAATCACAACTCTTTGACCTAAAGCAAGAAACTTTGCTTCACTGTGCCTCGGTTTCCTCTTTAAAATGAAAGAATTTGGGGGCAGCTAGGTGGTGCAGTGGATAAAGCACTGGCCTTGGAGTCAGGAGTACCTGGGTTCAAATCCAGTCTCAGACACTTAGTAATTACCTAGCTGTGTGGCCTTGGGCAAGCCACTTAACCTCATTTGCCTTGCAAAAACCTAAAAAAATAAAAAATAAAAAAAAAATGAAAGAATTGGACTAGAAGTTCACTAAGATCCCTTCTGACTCCAAAACTATAATCCTATGGTCTCTGGAAAGCAGGACAATGGCTGTCATTTTATAGATAAGGAAACTAAATATATTCAGTAGCTTTTAGAACTTTTAGACACTTGGAACAATTTAGGGAAAGAGATGACTCTTGTGACCTTCACTGGCATTGCCTGTGAGAACAGAATACATTTGCAAAATATTTTCCACAAATAGAGTCAGTCTTAGAATTGAGATGAAGGGGCTTAGGCCATTCAGGCACTTCTCCCTTTCCTTTTTGTGGAAGAAACTGAGGCACAGAGAGAAAGGGACAAATAGATAGGGATAGAGATTTTAGAGCTGAAAGGGACCTTAGGGATCATTTAATCCCACCCTCTCTTCTGCCTGAGACCAGAGAGCTTAATGATTGTCACTAGAAAGCACCAAACCTGGGGTTTTTATCCTGGACCCCTTACTTGAGATGCAAGCCCTTTCCCTATATAGAGAATCCCAATTTAGAATGCAGTAGTGGGGATGACTACAGAGGTCTCTTCAGATCTGGTGATTTTGTTTCTTTTGAGGTTCATTACACCATGCTACCTCCTAAAGGTAAATACCTATTGGTATTGTGCTCTCTTCCCTTCCTCCTCAAATTATCACTCACAAATGAAGCTGTTGATATGCTGTAGATCATAAACCCCTTGAAGATCCCTGGATCTTGTTGGTGGCATCCAATGGTGCCTGTCATGCAGCAAATTCTTAATAAACATCGAGACATCTATGCTCCAAATGTTCATGTGGAAGTTGTGTGCCTGCCCTATGGTAAAGCCATCTAACCTTGAACTGGTCAGATCAGTCATCCAAAGTGATGTCATTATGGACCTCTTTGAGAATGAAGAATGGAGGACAACAACCAACCGACCAATATGGCTGAATTGAATGTACTCTAAACTCCCGACCTCTCATCTCAGGAGTTCTCATTTCACATTTCCCCAAGCAATCTGTGGGAAGAGTCCTGCTCTGGGTCTGGGTCAGTGGAGAGATGCCAAAGAGAACATCTGCATTCCTTTCTCAGGCTCTATTTTTAGTCTGGTCAACATCTCCTTAGTTTGTCCTGTTCCATATTACAGGATTGTCTAAATTAGGGTCATTCTGATCAAACAAACCTGAGAATGAGAGTCTCACTTCCCTAATGAGTAGGTCAAGCTCTTTGTTCTCTACTCTCCTTTGAAGGAGGGAAGGTACACAACCAGAAGTTAAATGATCTGACTTGGGTAAAGTGTTCTGCAATAACCTAAGAATGGAAGACAAGAAGTAAATGCAATCTCAGTCTATACTCTTGGATTTCCACTGTATCGAAGGATGCTGAAAGGCATTCCATATTTTCTAAGAGTAAGACCCCCTTCTAGAAGATGGCAGCAGCTCTGGGCACTACATTTTAGGAGCCAAGTTGATAATCTAGGGCACATTCTGAGGAGGGCAACTAGACTGCTGAGTGATCTACAGACACTTTTGCTGTAGAAGGAAAAACCAAGGGCACTAATTTATTTTTTAAAATCTGGTGAGGTTTAACCTAGAGAAGAAAACACAAGTAGGTTGGAATTGGGGTGGACACCATCCCTGTCTTCAAATACAAAGGCAATGATCTGAAAGGTTGAGCAAGAAATGGGCCAAAGTGATAGGAAGAAATTTTTGGCTCAAAATCAGGCAGGTAAGAGTGTAAAACAGTGGAAAGAATGCTGATTCTGGACTCAGATGATCTGAATTCAAATTCTCTCTTTGGTTCTTTCTGCCTTTGTGATTGTGGGGAAGTGACTTTAACTCCCCAAACCTCAGTTTCCTCATCTGTATATAAAAACTTTAGATTAGCTATCCTTTGCAGTTTCTTTCAGTTTTTAGTGAATGATACACAGGGCATTTGGATAGAATTTTATATTTTAATAACTGCATTTCAATATAATATGATTTGATATGATAGGTGTAATTCCATATGTTTTATTTTATATCTTTACAAATAATTTTCCTAAAAAGGGGGCTCATAGGTTTCATAGGACTGACAAAAAGGTTCATGTTACAAAAAAGAGCTCTTGTCCTAGACACTTATTCATTCATAATGAGGACTCCATCCTAAGAGGGCTGAATTGAGGGGAGGATTAGTACACCATCTTCATGAAAAGATCATGATTAGTTGAGGAAAGTTGAACAAGAAAGACCCAGGGATCTTAACATATAAGAAAAGCAGGAGCAGGGCAGGGTAGGCCAAATCTGGGGATGGTATTTCTGAATGACCACCATTGAACTGCATCACCTTTCTGGAATGACCTGAAGAAAATACACCTTAGGCTTTGGAAATCCCCAAATTTCATTAACTAACATCTTTCCTATGCCTTCCCTCATTTAACCCTGCCTAACCCCACTTTCACACTCCTATTTATTTTTTAAGTTTTTGCAAGGCAATGGGGTTAAGTGGCTTGCCCAAGGCCACACAGCTAGGTAATAGTTAAGTGTCTGAGGCCTGATTTGAACTCAGGTCCTCCTGACTCCACGGCTGGTGCTCTATTCACTGAGCCACCTAGCTGCCCCCTTTCATCCGACTATTGTCCTTGGTCTCTGGTATCTCATTTCAATCTTGAGCCTTTCCCCAAATTACTTAAGCACATTATAATTAGATGTAATATGCCTTAGTGGATGGGAGTTGGTCTTGGAATCAGGAAGGCTTAGGTTTAAGCCTTGTCTCTGAAACATGCTACCTGTGTGATGTTGGGCAAAGCTTTTAATCTCTTAGTAACTTAGACTATAAATTGCATAGAAGGTGCCAACCTGCCTTAGTTGAGGGAGCTCCTTAGCAGGAATTTTCAATACTGATATCACAGATTAAAAAATGAATAAATGAAAGAAAGAATGAATAAATAAGTCATCTAAATAAATAGAAGCTTACTGCTTTAGGTATTACTAGCCTGTCTGGTTATTTGTGAAAACCTCATAATATTTGCATTAGCAACCTTACAGTGTTGCTATGAAGAAAGCATTTTGTTGACCTTCAAAATGATATATGTTATCTGGGATGAGCATGTGAGACATCATATTCAATGGGAACAAGTTTATATGATCATATGATCATCAGTTTAGAACTGGGAGGTACCTTAGAGGTCACTGAGTCTATCTGAAAGTGAAGAGAGAGGTTAAGTGATTTGCCCAGGGTCACACAGTTTATAACTGTATAGGGAAGGATTTAAATACAGATCCTCCCAATTCTAATTACATTGCTGTTGGTCTCCCACTGACTGACTAGCTATGTGACCTTGGGCAAACCATTTGCCATAGGTGGCACAGTAAATATAGAGTGCTGGGCTTTACCTGATTTCAGATCCTTCCTTGTATAGTAATCATTTTTGTTACCCTAGACAAGTCCCTTAGCCTCTCAGGCTCAGATTCTTCGGTTGAAAGATGATAGGGTTGAATGCAATGATTTTTAAGAACCCTTTTTTTGAATCTCTGATCTTGATTCCTATGTACTGTGTCAACCTTTTTTTTTTTTAAGATTTTTTTTTCCGCAAGGCAATGGGGTTAAGTGGCTTGCCCAAGGCCACACAGCTAGGTCATTATTAAATGTTTGAGGCTGGGTTTGAATCCCGGTCCTCCTGACTCCAGGGCCGGTGCTCTATCCACTATGCCACCTAGCCGCCCCTGTCAGCCTTCTTCTTAAAGAAGGTTTTTGGCCTTTCTGGACGTGGCCATCAGAGGGATGAGGGTATGCTTTTCTCAAGCTAATAAGCATCCTGAACCTCTAAGATGTGACCTGATTGGATCTAAGAGGTCTGTTTGGCCATGGTGAATGTACAGACTTTGAGTCTGCCTGAAATGAGCCAGGGACAGTTGAATGGAATTGATTAGTGTCTCCGAAAGTTAAATATTATCCAGCTTGATAGGATGTCATATGATATTAATGTGATTAAAAAGACAGGGAAAAAAAGAGAGAAACTCTTTAACCTCATCAAGAGCACTGGAGGAAAAGCCTTTCAAAGTCAGAAAAGAAGCCTAATAACATGACTGCAAGGCTGGCTAAGTGGAAGCTGGGGCTTCTTCTGAAGCATCCTGGGTACCTATTCTTGTCCATCAAAATCCAGAGATGTGACAGGGACAGCCTCTAAGTAAAAGCCAATGAGTTGAGATGGGTCAATCTTCTCTAAGTCACTGGGATTCAGGGACTATTTGGGAAATAGCCCCAAGTCAGAAAACAGTCCTGAGGGTACCCATGGACTTGGTTTTCAGCCACTCAGTTGTTTTCTTGATTTTGTGAACTAATTGTTTGGAAGGTTAAGATAAACATCTTTTTCCCTGTGAAGAAGAGGGAATAATGAATTGAGTTCCAGACAAAGTCAAGGAATACCTGGATTTGAATCCCACCTCAGTTACTAACTATATGACTCTAGGTGAATTAACTTCTTTGGGTCTTATATTCCTCACCTTTAAAATGAGGGTGCTGGCCTCTAAAGTTCCTTCCACCTTTAAATGTATCTCTCTGAGCCTATATGATCCTGCTCATTTCTCTTTCAGGAATGGTTCAGAAATATCTGATGATTTGATGTCTCATAATGAAGTGATCCAAGATTTTTCTAGGTCCCTCAGTTTGACTGACCTTATGCCCTCTTCAACATTCTCCCCTCTTCTATTCTCATCCTGAAATGGCTCTGTGATGACATTAAAAAAATTTAATAAGCTTATTTTCCTTGCATCTCTAAAAGAAGGCTGAAGAGTGTGGGGCAGCTGGGTGGCAGTGGATAGAGCCCTGAAGTCAGGAGGACCTGAGTTCAAATTTGATCTCAGACATTTAATAATTACCTAGCTATGACCTTGGGTAAGTCATTCAACCCCACTGCCTCGCAAAAAAATCCCAAAAAACAAAGCAACAACCCAAAACAACAACAAAAAGACTTGAGAGTGTGATGGAAATATTCTCCAAAACTTCTCTGCTGCTACAGAATTGCTTCAGAAAGGTTGGTGGAATTTCAAGGATTAAGTTGTTGCAAAGCAATGAAGGATGATTCTGATGAAAAGGAAAAGTACAAAGAGTGTAAAGGCAAACAATCACTGTATCTGTACCAGGAGCTCTCCGACAACCTCACAGTTTTTAAAGTGCAAGTATGAGAGATGGAAATGTGAAGAGATAACAGGAGATTAATAGAAAAGAGTGCCAATGCCACATGGAAAGACAATACTGTTATGATTTTTAATTAATACTTTAGTATTCTGATATTCCATAGGATTTTTTATTTCATTAATGTGGATATTACCTTTATGATTCAGTCATCTATGCTAGACTGCTTTGTTTCCCCAGCTTCCTTTATGACTAATTTCAAATCCCTTTTTATGCAGGAACCACTTCTCAGCATCCCACCATTCCCCCATATTCTAGAGTGGTTTCCCCTCTGAGGTTAATTTCCATTGAATCTTTATATATCCTACATAAACCTAGCTATTTTCAGGTTTGTTTCTAATATTAGAATGGAAACTCCTTGAGGGCAGGAACTATTTTTGATTGTTCTGTGTAGCCCCCCATACTAACCATAGTGCCTGGAACAAAGTATTAAAAAATTTGTGTTGGTTGACTTAAGTTGACTGTTACTATTAAGTTGACAACTGGGGGTCTTTCTGACATGCTAAGAGTAGGGGATAGGAGGATTTCTTTGCATTCACTTGATACTGTGAGGAATTCTACTACAACATGCCAATTGTCCATTGTTTATCACTTTCTCTTGCCATGTAACTAGTTCGTTTTTTAGATCATGAGTAGTCTTGATGACACTTCTGACTCCACTGTGTCTGTGCCATTACTCATTTGAAATGTGTTACAGCCTTTTTATTCCCATTGTGAGTCTTTCCATTGCTCTTTTAGTGGTCCCAAACTTAAATTTTTTGGAGACTGTACCATTTCACATCTTGGAAGTCCTACAACATCATCAGAAAAAAAAATTGATGATAAAACATTATGTATTATGGGTCAAAGGTTGGGATCACCAAGAGAAGTTCACAATTTATGATAACTGATACAATCACTTCTCCAATTGCTGTTCAATTCCAGAAAAAAAAATTGCCTTATGCAGTACCTTTTCAAGAAATTTATTTAGTTATCTATTCATCCATTCATCTAATTTCCTATCTTTTATTCATTTACCTTTATTTTTCTAAACATCTTTTATAGTCTATATTTCCTTTAATCACCTCTAACATAGAGGAACGTTTGGAGGACCTTAATCTTCACTAGAGATAATGCCTTGGCCTTGGACTTGATGTTGGATTTCCTTTCTGACAGTGATGAATACCTTTGGTGAGCAGGTCTCTCTGTTTCATATGCTGTTTGGCATTAGGGATCAGAGGATCATTGAACAAGGCTATCTTTTACTTATCTTTAAAGAAATCATGCATAATTTTGGCATAGGTCAATTTTTAAGCATTTTATTCTACTGGATCTAATGTGTTTTTTTTTTTTTTTTTTTGCAAGGCAATGGGGTTAAGTGGCTTGCCCAAGGCCACACAGCTAGGTAATTATTAAGTGTCTGAGGCCAGATTTGAACTCAGGTACTCCTGACTCCAGGGCTGGTGCTCTATTCACTGAGCCACCTAGCTGCCCCTTCAAATACTTTTTTGGGGGTAATAAATAGAAAGCAAAGTGTGACTTCAATTTCTCTAAAAATGTTTGATGACCAAGACTGGGTCTCTTGTGGAATATGGCTTACTAAAATTTATCCATCCCTTTCTCTTTTAATAACTGCATCAAGAACTCCCTTGCTGTAGATGTATGTAGTTTATTCTACAAATTCTAAAAACATTCTTATTCTAAGAAAAATGGTACACAGATGGGAAAAGTAGAAGCAAGTCTTGGTAGTTACTGGTATTTGCTCAGGCACATTATTATTTGAGATTCTTTCCACACCTTTAGCTTCTTGTCTCTTTCTGATACCTTGAAAACCGGTCCCATATCATCTCGAAAACTACAGTGCTTCAAGACTATTAGTCTGCATATATGTAATCTGGACCAGTTGTTCTTTTTTAAAAGACTGTGACACCTGGGATGATCATGTTAGAGTTTGAATGGGGTGATTCCAGTGTCCTTGATGGTGAAAATATTTTATAGATTTTTTTCCATCTTTTATTTGTTTGCAATTTTATCCTTAAATGCCCCCTGGATGATGACACTTAGTTGGGTCTCTCACTAAGGTTTCCCTTTTCTTTCCTTTATACTGTTTCTAACTATTTAATGGGATGATACTCATCATCTTTCACCATTCATCCCTATCTTATTTAAGCAACCCTTTTAACAACACTCTTAACTGTTGCCCTTGGCTGCCATATTGCTCTGTTTGGCAAATAGATTGTGTTTATAAGGAGGTTTCAAGGTCCTTATGACCTCTTTATTGAGGCCATTGATTTATATCATTTTTTCAATCAGTATCAATATAATTTTCTTCATTTAATTTTCATTTTTGGCATCTTTATTTTTGGAGGATGGGAGAAAAAGAAATTGGCTAGACCTGATATTGCATCAACATTGAGAGTTCCTGGAGAAGAAAACTCACCTCTTACCAGCAATTACTCTCTTAGAGAGTTGATTTGTCACTTAGAGGTTAAGAGAATTCTTAAAGCCCATGTAGCCCGTGTGTATCAGCGACAGGGTATGCACTCATTGCTTTCAAGCTCTGAGGTCAGCTTTCTATCCTGTGAGCTGCACTTCCCTTTTTGTGGTCAACAACTCATTGAAATATCAAGTCAGTGCTGTTTTTTAATGTGAATGGTATAATATTTTCCATTTTCTTTTATTTTGGGGTTAATTTGAGACTTTAATAACTCAGTGGACTGACTACACATTGGCAATTAATTCATAAAGGAGTCCCATACACATAATGCATCTATTTCTTTCAGTTAAGATAGAATTCAGATCATTATAGGGGAATATTGTTTTGTATTTGTCACAGTTAGTGCCTCTTAATTATTTTTTTCTTAAAGAAAATACTCAAGATGCGGAGGCTTAAAGCTTCTGTGTCATACACAATTCTTCTTTCATTTCTTACTCTGAAAATAGGCTTTCTGGGCCAATTTTCTTCTTCTGCTCTCACTGATGCTCATCTTTGCCTTGGAGTCATGGAAGATTATTACCCTTTTCATTATCATCAATAAAAACAAACCCTGGCTGTGTCACAGTACTTGTACTAAGTGATGAAGTTATAGAGACAAAAAAATAGTCTCTGCCCTCAAGGAGCTCCCATTCTAAGCATACAAACAATTCTGTACCCATAAGATTCTCTGTATGTTATGTGTAATGAAAGTAGGAAGGAATCTTAGAGGGAAAGTCCTAGCTATTTGGAGAGATGATAAGGCAAGAGCTCTAGGAGAAGAAGATAGCTGGGCTGAGCCTCTAAGGGAAGTCAAGTGATGGAAGTGAGGAGCAAGAGCATCCCAGACATAAGGGCCCATCAGGGAACAGGCATCAGCTTGAGAGGTGACATCTCATATGTGATGTTTAACATGTAAGCCAATGTCACTAGATCATAGAGTATTTGTAGGGGAGAAAAGTATAAGCAGACTGGAAAAGTTGTCATAATTTTATAATAAATATTACTAGGGGCGCACAGTAGAGATAATGCCAGACTTGGAGTCAGGAAGCTTATTGTATGACTGAGCAAGTCACTTAACCTCTGGCTGCCTCAGTTTTCTGGGAACTATATATGCATATATATTTATACAAAACTCATACATGATATATATACACATGCCCATGTACATATCCATACATATAAACACAATACATATGTGTATACAACACATATACATGCTTATATGGATACACACAAGAATGTGTATAAATACCTCCTCAGGGTCACTGTGATGATCAAATGAGATATTTGAAAAACACTTTTTTGAAACTTAGTTAAGTTCCATATAAACATTCTATTGTTAATTGTTTTTCAGTTGTGTTCAACTCTTTAGAATCCCATTTGGAATTTTCTTGGAAAAGATGTTGCTGTTTCAAGATGGAAAAAAATCTACAAAAATCTATAAGGCAGACAGGATTCAGTGACTTGTCCTGGGTTGCATAAAAAGTAAGTGCCTGAGGCTAGATTAGGACTCACAAAAATGAATCTTCCCACTCCACACTCAGCACTCTATCACCTAACTGCCCCCTATAAATGCTAGCTATTTATTATGACTATTATTATCATTATTAGTTTTATTTAAAAAAGCAAAAGGTGTATACCATGGAAACAACCTAAAGACTGGCAAATTGCCTTCTGTGGGGGTGGGGGGTGGGGGAGGGAAGTAAGATTAGGGGAAAAATTGTAAAACTCAAATAAATAAAATCTTTAAAAAAATGAAAGGAAGTTTTATTTTATATTTTCAGAACAAAAGAATCAATTTATCAAAGACATGGATCCCCTAACTGCTGGGTTCCCAGGATTTTTGCCACTGGTATTCCCAAGCACATGGAATAGGGTTTCATATAGTAATGACTGAGGTATACTGATCATTGTGATTTCCTTACTTTGGATGTTTTCTGGGCTAGAGATTTCAGACATCTTGCCTCTCAGCCTGTACATAAGATTGTCCTAGGGGATACATATTCTGTAAGAACCCAGGCCCACAAGGAAAGCCACATCTTCCCTAGGGAGTACTTCAAATCGAAGCTAGATAAGCACTAGTTCAGTATGTCATACCGAGAATTCCAATCTGTTGGTGCTTGGACTGGATGGCTCCTGAGGCTTCTTCTGACTCTCCAATCCTCTGACTCTGCCCTTTCCTTCTGAGATTTAGTGATTCCATGAATCCTCCCACCTCCTTTCCACTTGCCGACAATTGCCAGACTGTAGCTATGTAAATAGAAACTATGTCCTTGAGAGGCAGCCCAAGCACATTGCAAGGAGCACTCATTGGAGCCACAGTTCACTGTCTAGGCCCCCATAACCCATTACCTTCTTTCACTGGCGCTGCTGTCGCTATTTACTTAGTCTAGCCATAATTGGAATTTGTTCCCAAACAAGAATGCCTCATTACCCAAGAAGGTAGAAGAAAACAACCCAAAGCATCCAAACCTCCCATCTTCTTGCCTGGAGTGTGTACACTCAGAGGTTACTGCATGAATCGGTGGCCTGTTCCATCACCTCTTGCTAGATCAGCCGGAACGTCCTGGCTGCTGTTATTTTCCGGGGGCCACAAAGGGAAGAACAGCAATGCAGAAAATGAATGCCCTTGTCATGGCTAAGGGCAGGGAGGCACCATGCATGGCCCGGGGAGAGGAACCAAACCACATCTGATATCATTTATCATGTTTAAAGCTTTGGGTTGTTGTTGCTTTAAAATGGAAAAAAAAATCAATTTGAACTGGATTCTATTATGTGTGAAGAATTCCCAGCAGAGCATCTACAGCAGGAAAGGAAGGAAGGAGTGGAAACACAGTAATAATCTTCATTGATCCCTGTCCCTATGTGGTTCCCTCACGAATGCCAGAACAAAGGTTATAGGAAAGGGCCAGGAATGGCTCATCTGTTGCCCCTTGCCAATGGACTCAAAGCACTTCATTAACTTTACCTAAAGAATCAGCATTGAGGGCGGCTAGGTGGCGTAGTGGATAAAGCACCAGCCCTGGAGTCAGGAGGACCTGGGTTCACATCCAGTCTCAGACACTTAATAATTACCTAGCTGTGCGGCCTCGGGCAAGACACTTAACCCCGTTTGCCTTGCAAAAAAAAAAAAAGAACCAGCATTGTGCTCTTCTAAAGGTGCATGATCTTGGTGTTCAGGGGGGTGGACAAGAGAGCCTAAGTTAAGGGTCAAGACCAAGGTCACAGAGGGACTCAATGGAGGTCAGTCATTTCAAACACCCAGGTTAGTAAGGTCAGAGTCAACCTGGTCTCTTCCCTCTTCTTCTTCTTCTTCTTCCACATTTGATTATTGCTGATCCTCGTCCCCCTGCATCTCTTATGTCAGTCTCCCAGTGCAACTCTCCCAGCTACAATTCTACTTCAGGTCTTCATCACCTCTCTCTGGACCACTACCATAACTTCCATATCAATCTACCTGCCTCCAGTCTCCCCTGTTTCCAATTCATTTTCCATATTCATCTTAAATATTCCAGTGAGTCTGTGGTCTCATTCATGCGGGTGTTTGTTCCAAAGATACAGATGCATAGTTAGGTTGTGTCTAGGGCAGGACTTGAAGGTCCTACTTCCTCCAAGCTAGGTCTTCCTTACTCCAAGGCCAACTCTCTATCTGCTATTGTTAGAGTGGTAACTCTAACAATGCTGGCTTTGAAATTAGGGGTTCAAGGGGAAGCTAGGTGGCACAGTGGATAGAGCACCAGCCCTGGAGTCAGGAGGACCTGAGTTCCAATCCGGCCTCAGACACTTAATAATGACCTAGCTGTGTAGCCTTGGGCAAGCCACTTAACCCCATTGCCTTGTAAAAAAAAAAAACCCTTAAAAAAATAAAGCATGCTTCTGACCCAGCCAGTCCAACCAAGAACCATCAATGGCTTCCCATTGGGATAAAATACAGACTTTGAAGCTTGGCATTTAAAGCCCTTTCACAATATGGTCTCATTTGAGATTTCCTTGCTTATTCTACATTATTTTTCTTCATATACTCAACACTTTGGACAAATTCCAGAACTTGATAATCCACCATTTACCTCTGTAACTTTTTTCATTTTGTTATGGCAAGGCAACGGGGTTAAGTGACTTGTCCAAGGTCACACAGCTAAGAAAATATTAAGTGTCTGAGACTGGATTTGAACCCAGGTACTCCTGACTCCAGGGCCGGTGCTTTATCCACTACACCACCTAGCCGCCCCCTTATACCATAAATTTTCACAGGCGTGAACTGGATCTTGCAGTCCCTAGATTGGATGTCCCTTCCTCTCATCTGTATCCTAGAATCCTTGAACTGAATATCTTTCCCCATATCTGCATCTTAGAATCAAGGAGCATCCCAGGAGTTATGTCTTTCTGAAGGCCTTTCATGATGTCCCCTAAATATTAGGGTCTAATGCCACCCCAAAGTATCCTGAATTTTCTTAACTGTTTACATATTTTTTCAATATTTACATATATGTTTCAGTAGTCCATTAGTTTCTCCTGGGCAGGGAATGGTTTTCATTTTTAATTTGTAACCCTATGGACTCCCACAGAAGCTATAGCAATTTTTAGGGCCAATGATTTCTTCACTTCTACTCGATAAGATTCCAGTGGCTCCCTCCTTAGTTCCACAATAAAATATAAATTCTTTTTCACATTTAAAACCTGGTTCCTTTCTACTTTGTAGTCTTCTGATACTTTCCTTCCTTCCCAAATGTGATGATATATTTTCTGTGGTTCATTTGTTTTTGCTCACATATGGGGACTCTCCTCAAACTCTGTTTGAGATAGTTGGACCCAATTTTAAGTATTTTCTGCCCTCCTCCCCTCTGCCTCTTAGTTCCCCTAACTTATTTCAAGAGTCAGGACAAATCTGACTTGCTGTGGGAGGTGTTATCTTGACCCATTTCTCTCTGCTGCTGCCTTAACTCTTAGACTATCATTCATTTACACAGTAACTATGTTATATGGAAACACTTCTTTTCCTGTCATCTCCTCCATTAGAATGGAAGTTCCTTGAGGGCAGTAACTTGCTCCCCCCCCAATGCTTAGCATAGAGTCTGGCACAATATAGGCAATTAATAAATGTTTGATCACTAACTACCACAGGGTGTGAGGCATATTAGGTGCTTCATGCTTGCTGAACTGAAATACATTTAGGATCGAGTCCAACTGAGATTTCTGATATTCTAGTAAATTGGTCCCTACTTTATTTACCAGTCCAAATATCTTTTGGGTCAGTTTATGTCTTTGGCTTTGGCCTATCTTCTCTGACATGGGGAGTATGTTAGAGTGGAAGGAATACAGTATTTGAAGACAGAAGATCTGAATTCCAATCCCAGCTGTACAACCTATTAATTATATTACCTTTGGTGATGATAGTGATGAAGTTATAATGATACAATAATTATGACAGACATTTATATAACACATATTTTTATTTATATCAGTTTACATAAAAATTCATATAAATCTAAGTACATATATACATAAACATATTCAATAAATAAATATATTTATGTATATCATGTTATGGTAATAATACATAAAATTTATATTTATTACATGTGTGTATTTCTCTCACTAATATCTCTGAAGTTTGAAAAGGGCTTTCTACCTACTATCACATATCCTCCTCTCACCTTCTATGGGATATAGATGCTACAAGCTTTATTATTTCAAATTAATAGTGAAGGATATTGAGGGTCAGAAAGATTAGGGTTGGTAAGTGACTTACCCAGGGCCACACAGCTATTGTAAATGATGACAGCAAGATCTGAACTCAGTTTACTCCTGACTCAGAAGGTCTTTCTACCTACACAACATGCAAGTCACTTCTTTGGATTTCAGTTTCTTCATCTTTAAGATGAGGTGACTGTACTAGAGTGTTTTTAGGATTGTTTTCATTTCTACATACTAAGATGTTATCCTTTTAAGAGGGGTACTCAATCCACTTGGGGTGAATTGAGATGATTTTTTTCTTCAGTCCTTAAGACATACTCATTAAGTTTAATCTGTCCAAACACAGCAGTATGCATAAGATGGGGGTTTCATTCAGTGAGCTTCCACCCCCAAGTCAACCATCATAACCCTGTTGTGGAACCCCTTGAATGCATAATGTACCATATTCTATTCCCCTCCTCCAGCCACAGAACCAGTCCAATTTGGATCCCCATGTATTGACAACAGACTGCTGACTTAGAATTCATTCTCTCTCCATCCCCTTCTGCCTGGTTCAAGTCTCCTTATCTAAATCTCAGACTCACTGTAATATTGTGCAGGGAAAAGAAGACTTTGGAGTTCTGTGTTTGATTCTTAGCTCTGACATTTACTAACTATATCTATAAGAAGTGACTATGTGACTAACATCCTCAAATATCAGTTACCTCATTGGTAAAATGGTAAGAATTATATTTATTCTATCTGTTTCAAGGAATTGTTATGGGAAAAGCAGTTGGTAAATTGTACAGTTTTATATGAACATGGGCTATGATTATTATCATATCCATTTTGTTCTCCTGTCACAAATCTGTCTAATTACAGGGATTGTGCTCCCAGATTGCTCCCTTTCTGTTACTACAGCCTATCTAATCCCAGACAGAAGATGTTAAAGCTGAACCAGAGGCTCCTCTTGACTTTTTGATTTCCTAGCCTAGAATTCATGTTTTTCTAGACCCCTAGTTCTGACTATTTAAAGATAGATCTATCAAGGAGCTGTCCTCGGGCTGAGTGCTGACCATTCTGAACTCAGATCGGAGGAATTCTTGGCCAGAAGCTACATGATAAGAATCAGTAATGCTAAGCACGTATGCCTAAAATCTGTGAGGGATAGCCTAGGAGCATAGAAGCAAAGTTTTAGAGCTAGAAGGGACCTTAGAATTCATCTTGTTCAACTGAGTTATTTACTAAATGAAGTGACCAACGAGCAGAGAAGAGGTCACACAGAGAGTACAAAGAAAAGCAAAGATTTGAAGTTAGTTCCTCTTACCAGAGTGCTTTAATCAGTGTATCACCTAGACTCAATACAGTACCCCCATCAGGGATGGATAAGGTAGATAAAATAGGGAAAAATATAAAGGGATCATTACACTAAGGTGTTCTTGGCAAAGATGCAGGAAATTCACATACACCCACATACACACACAAACCCAAAAATATTGAAGAGGGAGGGGCAATCATATAAGAGTGAACATTATGTGGTTATAACCACAAAGAGGGGAGGAGACCTGAAAGCAGGAATTCACCTTAGGAATAATGCCTGGGCAGAGAAGAGTTAATAATTTTACATCTAATTTGCTGTAGGACAGCTGGGTGGCACTATAATGCATAGAATATCTGACCTAGAAAGAGAAATACTCATCTTCCTGAGTTCAAATCCAGTCTTACTTGTTGTGTGAATGGTCTGGTGAGGGAAGGTAGAACATGGAACAACAAAGATTAGATCCTAAGACTTTAAAAAGGGCTTATAAACAAAGGATCAAGACCACAGGATCCTTAAGTGGGAAGAGATACTACTAGCATAAACCCAAGCATGAACAAGAATTCCCTCTCAAAAATTCACAAGTGAATTCCAACTTGGAAGACCTTAAGCAGAGGAACTCTCACTTTCCAAGGCAGTTCATTTAACTATGAGAAAGTAGGTAGTTTTTTTCAGTTTTTTTTTCTTATATCAAACTCAACTCTACATCTCTGACAATCCCATTCCTAACTCCTACTTCTACCTTGAGGGCCAGGTAAGACAAGTCTAGTAACTGCCAATGCAAGACAATCCTTAAAATGCATAAAGATAGCTGTTATGCACTCCCTTATCTTTCTTCATTTTTTTTTTCAGGGTAAATGTACCCAATTACTGGAATGAGTCCTTAGATATCATAAACTTGAGACTCTTTACCATACTAGTTGCCCTTTGCTAGCAGTGCTCTAATTTGTCAGTCTTCTTCCTTAAACAAGGCTAATGGCACTGGATGTAATACATCAGATTGTTAGGATCAGGAAGAGGATGGCAATAGTATTATCTAATTCCCTTCCTCATTCAACATTGATATGAAATAATACCAGCAAAAATATTTGCCACAGTCTGGTCCAGAGAAGGTGCTTATTACATGTTTGCTCTGTTCCTCTCATGCAGGATACCTCTCCTTATTGCTGGCCAAGACCGAAAGCTTGGAGTTTTATTTGCATAAGAGTTTGAGAACTCTGCTCTGAGAACACTTCTTACTGGACTCTGAGGTCTTAAGCCAGTGGTCAGCCTATGGTAAGGGCTTGGTGACTGCTGACTGAGTGACTAGAATTAGAGAGTAGTCATATAAGAGAGATTTGCTGCTCTATCAGGAGGCACCATTCTTATGCCAAACCATGAGCCTTCTTCAGTTGTCTGGTCATAGCCTTGGCCAGATGATGGAATCCTTGGAGCTCTCCTAAGGACATCAAAAATGAAATAAATTGAAGTCACAGCCTCCTAGGCTTAAAGAAATGGTTTTTATTAGGCCCAAGGAAAATAGAAATACACCTGGGAGGACAAGCTGGATTTTTGATCTCTTCAATCAGAACTACTCTCCACTTCAAGTCTTTCCTAATGTTCTCCAAATGAAACTCCCAATTCATCACTCTCATGGCCTACTCTCCAGTGGGTTTCCTTGCCTCATTTTTCATTGCAGTCTCGTTGACTATGACAAATCACATGTCTTATCATCTTCCTCAAAAGATATATAAATATTAGTATCTTAAAACAATTTCCAAACCTAAGATTATTGGCTCCTTTAAAGGAGATACCATTGATTGGCTATAAGAGAATACAGCAATTTTTATATGGATTGTGGCTTCATTTTTGAGCAAATCACAGAATTTTAAGGTTGGAATGGACCTCAGAGTCCATTTAATCTACTGTTGTTCAGTCATTACAGTTGTATCTGACTCTTTTGACTCTATTTGGAGTTTTGGCAGAGAGATGCTTTTTGGGTTTGTCATTTCTTTCTCCAACTCATTTTGTAGAAGAGGAAACTGAGAAAAAATAGGGTTAAGTGAGTTGCCAAGTTACATAAACTGTTGTTTGTCACTTTTGGTCATGTCTAACTCTTTGTGGCAATGGTTAAGTGAATTGTCCAAAGTCACCAGCTAGTGTCTGAGGCCATATTTGGACTCAGGTTTTCCTGAATCCAGTGCTCTATCTAGTCCTATTTAAACCATACAAAATAAAGTCCCATTATGACACACCATGGCCATGGGGGGGGGGGTCAAAAAGAATATGGGATACATTCCTCCTTCATGTAACAGTCCTTGGTATATTCACAGAAAGCTATCAAGTTCTGCCAAATCTTTTCTTCAAATGAAATCTTTCCAGTTCTTTTGAATGTTTTTCTAAACGTCCATTCTGGTCTGATTTCTTGCCTCAGTAAGAAGCCCAGTGAAAGTAGTTTCTCAGGGCAGTTAGGTGGCTCAGTGGATAGAGCACTAGTCCTGGAGTCAGATAGACCTGTGTTTAAATCCAGCCTCAGACACTCAATACTTAGCTGTGTGACCATGGGCAAGTCATTTAGCCCCACTGCTTTACAAAAATTAAAAAATAAAAATAATTTCTCCAATGATTTTGGTAAACATTTGTATGATCTAGGGTCTTCCAAAAAAGTAATAAAAGATTATAGGATTTGGAAAGTATCTGAGCAATAACCTAGTTCTAATCTTAAGATAAAAGGAGGAAGACCTCTATGAACTAATGAAGAGAAGAGTGAGCAGAGCTAAGAGAACAACATATTACATAGACATAGATAAAGACATAGACACAAACACATCCCAAAACAAAACCAAAAAAAGGTCAAAGAACGGCTGATTTCTGATCTATGTAATCTATGCTAAGTCATAAGAAGGAAGATGAACTTAAGCAGAAAAAGTCTTACATTACTAGATAGATATGGCTAACATTGGAATTTGTTTTACTCAACCATGTATCTCTGTATTGTTAGGATTTATTTTTATTTTCCTTTTTAAATTTTGCTCAATGAAAAAGGGGGGATAGTGGGAGGAAAAGATCAATTTTAAAAAAATCTTATTTGAAAAATAAAAATAATAAACTAAAAAAAAAAAGAACTTCCCTAGTCTAACCCTCTCTTTTTACAGAACAGGGAAAAGAAATTTATGAATGGGAAAGAGACACACAATTTTGGCAGGAGCAGATGTGGGATTTGAATTCAAGACCACTGACTCAAAATCCAAAATTCTTTTCTTTTCAAGTTCCTATGAGATGTGATGATGCTACCAAGCCCTTTAACTTTCCATTTCTAATGATGAAAATTCCACCTTCTCTTTACATCATTTCTACAATCTCTTATTTCTTTCCATTTAGCTTTGTTAGCTTTCAGTCAAGGGTATGAGGAAGCCAGCTTAAACTGACAAAGACTTGATTATTAAATTTGCAGTGTGAGCATCTACAGCTCAAAATCAGCAAACACAACAAATCAGGCTTTGAGTTTTTGCTGTTGTTGACTGTTTAGACTTAAGAAAGTGATGGAGAAAATATCAATTGTGCCAATCAAACTTAAAAGGGTGACCTGATTTTAGAAGAACTGGTTGTTTCAGAGAGCAGACCCCAGGATGAGATTCCCAATATGCCACGCCTTCCTTCCCAGGACCTGGATACAAATCAGACACCCCTGGCTCCTCTGTTTTGGGTCACTTTGGTGAGACTTCTGTCAATCCCTCTGGCACAATCTATGTGGTCAGGGGGCCAGAGGTGCTGATATAATCACAGAATTTTTATAACATTGTGATGTGGGAGTTTTAAATCATCTTGATGCCCATGGGGAATAAGACTCCATAGACCTTGTTACTAGGACATATAAAATGCCCTTTATATACCTTCCTTTCCCCTCTCATTTTCTCATTTAATTGCATTTGTCTGCAGGGATCCTCTTGGATCCGAAACCTTCAGAGAACATGGGAGAAATTGTAAAAATTGATATTGTGTGGAATTTAGGGGTCCCACCTAGGGCATTCATGAGACCTTAGGGAGGCATGATGGTACAGTAAGAGAGAGAGAGGTGAATGTGATATTACAGGAACCTGAGTTTGAATCTTACCTCTTTCATTTATTATCTTAGTGACATTAGTGAAGAAACAACCTCCATTAACCTCTGTTTCTTCCTCTGTCAAAGGAGGAGGTTTGAATTTGTGGTCTCTCTCCTAGATAAAATTACCTAAAAGATCCTAGGTCATAGGTCATAAGACTAAAGAGGACAGGGACTTCAGAGTTCATTAACTCACAACTCTTCATTTTATAGGTAAGAAAATTAAAGACCAGGGGCAGCTAGGTGGCACAGTGGATAAAGCACTGGCCCTGGAGTCAGGAGTACCTGGGCTCAAATCTGGTCTCAGACACTTAATAATTACCTAGCTGTGTGGCCCTGGGCAAGCCACTTGACCCCATTTGCCTTGCAAAAACCGAAAAAAAAAATTAAAGACCAGAGAGGTAGTGACTTGACCAAGGTCACACACTAGTAGATGAGAATTTTAACCCAAGTATTGAGAATTTCTGTCCAGGACGTAAAGTTTAATATAATTAAAGACTGAGTGAGTTACAAATACAGATTGGTTTGCTAGTTTTTTAAAAATTATTACCATATAGCATAGTGCCTTGAACATAGGAAATGATTAATATGTTTGTTCTCTGTTTTCTCTCTCTCTCTCTCTCTCTCTCTCTCTCCTTCTGTCCCTATCACTCGTTTTCCACCTCTCTCACCCTATCAATCTGTCTGCCTATCTGGACTTAGAGTAAGGAAGAACTGAGTGAGAATTCTGGCTATCTATATTTATATAGATAGTTATCTGTTTTTCATTTATCCATCTCTATCTATCTAACATCTATTGTTCTTGGTACCTATCTTTCCATCATCTTTGTCTTAATCTGTTCATCTGTCTCTCCATCGTCTGTATATATCTCTATCTTTCCATCTAATCTCCATGTTCTGGTTATGTGAGTCCTTTATAATGATGTTTTCTCTCAGTAATTCTAAGTTTCTGGAGGTGTGTGTGTTTTCTCCTCATTTCTAGGGGACCTTGGGAGGAGATGAACAGAGGCCTCTGAGCAAAAAAAGAAAAAACACTTGAAAAGAAGGCCTTGCTGACCTAGGTCTCGTGAGCTAGATTGGGGTGATAGAAGGTCTCAAGTTTCCTGAATAATAAAGGAGAAAGACTTGATACAAGAAAAGCTGACTTTGTTCTCTTGCAGCTGCACAGAGGATGTGTAACCATTCATCCTCACTGAAAGCATTCCTCTATATTCTTTTGACTTATCTCTAGAGAACATTAGGAGACGAAGAAAAGGAGCAGTTGCCATCATGGCCCATTGTCAGCCTACCTTTAGATCAGACACATCCCGGTAACACTGTTCAGAGCGAGTGTGGTCAGACAGCTGGACGTTCCAGAAGCAGGGAAGCTGGTACACTAGAAATGGATTTTGTTTGATGACAGCATTGAAAATATCCTAGAAGACACAACCGGATCAACAATCGGTCAAATTCAGGTCATTATTGCAGCCATATCATCATATCATCACCGAGTTTTAACATAATGGACATTGTTTTTTTTGTAAGGCACTTGGGGCTAATGGTTTGCCTAGGGTCACCCAGCTAGTAAGTGTCAAGTACCTGAGTCCAGATTTGAACTCAGAACTTTCTGACTCCAAGGCTGATGTTCTATCCACTATCCCACCTAGCTATGCCTGAAACAGTCTTTTGATCATGGATTTAGAGCTAAAGGGAAGGAAAAGGTCATTAAATTAAAGCCCTTCTTCTGACAGATGAGATAACCAAGGTCCAAAGGACCTCAAATTCAGATTTTCAATTTAGTTCCACCCCTTCCTTTTAGAGATGAGGAAGCTGAGTCAATAAGTATGTGCTAAGGACCTAGCATGTGTGAAACACTGTGCTCCATGCTGAGGATATCAAGAAAGGCAAAATAAAATTAGTCTCTGGCATCAAGGAGCTTATAATTTGTGGTCCTTAAATGTTATAAGTAACTTCACAGGCTCCAAATTATAGAGTTGAAAGGAATGTTGGTTTCATCTAGTTCAATCCTTTCTTTTTAAAGATAAGGAAGCTGAGGCTCAAGAGATTAAGTAATACCCTTGAAACATAGCTTTGGAGTTTAAAAGAACCCAAGAGTATTCTAATTTACCAACTAGAAAATGGAGGCAGAGAGAGGTTTAAAGACTCACTCAAAAAATGTCTAGGGTATCCTTGGAGCCTGGTCTTCTGAACTCAAGAATATGGGCCTCTCTCTCCACTATGCTATACTCCCTCTCATATCTTTTCCTAGTTTCTGGAATGACGGTAGCAAAGAAATGTTAGTCTGTCAGCCTGTTATATGGAGAGCCTCTAAGGCTCCAGTTGAGTTGCAAAGAAATAAAATATAGTGGTAGATTTAGGAAAGAGGTGGAGCAGAATTTTGCACCCCCCCTTTTTTTAAGCAATGTCTTTTCTCTGGTATTGAGAATGCATCTTAACTTCTGATGAGTTTGGAGGATGTGGGGAAGAGTTTGGAAGAGTACTGAAGAATTTTGCTATGGACCTATCTTTAGATTTGATTCTAGGTTCCTCCTCTGGACATAGCCAGGGAAGCTGATCCAAGGAGGTACATGATGCCCAAGGCTATGTGGGAAAGAGATACACTGTTATCTCATAAATTCTAATTTATTGTGATACAGCCTCATTGGTTAGGGGTCAGTCTTCCAACAACAGGCAAAGACCATGTTGATAATGATAAAACCTTTGGAGGCAGCCATCGGCTAGATCTCTAAAATGGTCTAATTCTAAGTCCCTATCCTCATGAGAAAATTGAGAACTAGGAATATAATAGTGTTAAATGAAGAAAAACTGGCCTTAATAGGTTACTGAGTTTCTCTTTCATCTTGGGAAATGGACCTGAAAAATTCCTATTCTGTATATAATTGTGCGTAGACTTCTTGTACCCTTTGTTACATACAATATAAATTCTCTGAGAACAGGGGTTATTTAGTTCTTTGTTTTTATATTCCCAGCATCTAACACAGTTAGACACTTTGTAGACATTTAATAAATGATTACCGATTGATTCATTGAACATATAATGAATGACTCAAGAGAGTTTTGAAGCTTACAAGGAGTGTAGTTGGATTTTTTTTAATTGATTAGAGAAAATGGTAGGCTCACCTTTAACCTGTTACATGACATGAGATACCTCCTTTCCCCTCTTGACACTACTGAATGGGCTTCACATGGAAAATCTAGTCCACTGAAGAAATGGCATTATGAAAAGTTAGTCCCCTCACCCAATTGCAGAAGTACTCTAGACAGCAATTCCTGGGGTTTTCTAATAGTTTTGCAATAGATGTGCCAAGGATTCCACAAGGACAGGGAGATGGAAGTGCACATTTCCCATTTAGTGATTGAGTTCAGACATATGAAGGAAAGTTTTAACCCTTTGGGGCTTTTTCCTGGGACACAAGCATATGGCCAAGCTCATTAAATAATCCCTAACAGGCAGCACCAGAAGGTGAATTACATGCCTCCAGAGTCCTAGAGGGATGAGGAAACTTGCATTTCGAACCTGAAGATCCATACTGCTGCATTTCCAAGACAAAGTCAAGCCACTTGAAATCAGTAAAAGATGGTGGCAATGAATGATCTATCAATTCTCCCCCCAACTTGATTTTTACCATGTATATTCATTCTATTATTATTATGAACTTATCAACAAGTGAGCATTTCATAAACTTTGTAGAGTTACAGCTAGAAGCAATCAAGTTTAATTCCCTCATTTTATAAATAAAGAATATGAAAACCAGAGAAACTAAATGCTTGAATATGGATCCAGTAATAGATGTGTGTGTACCTGTTACTTGGGCACTCTTATTACAAAGGTTGGAGAAACTCATTGCTATCCACCAAGGGATGAATTTCTTCAACCTCAGAACTGCAGAGACTACTTGCTAAGATATAACAAGGGTATGATCTTGGTTGTTCAATGTGATTTCATCAATTCAGTTCACATCTCAAAATAATCCCTTTTTTAATATAACCCCCCACACACACACTCCCAATACTCATGTAGCTTCTGCTTTGAGATCTCCAGAGAGACAGAACCTCCCCAGTCCTCTGGCCACCTCATTCTAGGTTTGGACAGTTTGAATTCTTCAGTTCACTCAATACTAAACTAAAATCTGGCCTGATGACAGTGCCATTAATTTTTCAGTGTTTGACTTCCTGGGGCCTAAGAGCATAAGTGTAACCACCACTTTAATGGGGTCCAAGACCCTGAATAATCAAAACCAAGGGGATAGTAAGAAGAAACTTTCAGGAACAACTCTTGGTAGATCTTCAGTAAAGACCTAACTAGTCATACACATCAAAGCATGCTTTTAAAAACTTTATCTTTTTTCTTCTTTTTGAACTAGGCTTTCAACATGTCTAACATAGAAATATGTTTTGCCTGACTGCACATGTAAAACCTTTTATCAAACTGAGTGCTTTCTTAGTGTTCTGAGGGAGTACAAAGAAATTTAGAATTCATTTTTTTTAAAATGAATTAAAATTGTTAAAGTTTTACAAAAAATGTGTACATTGAAAAAAATATGTTAAAATGGCTTTCATTTATAATTGAAAAAATAACATGTTTAAATGAAGAAAAAGACCTAGATGGCTGTGGGGTCCCTATTGGTGAAAGTCATAATGTTTACCCCTTTAAGCAGTGACCGCCCTGATATGAGTTTCCTAGCAAAAGTCATGACCAATAAAGGTCATGAATAATGTGGGTTCCCAGTAAATGTTTCTATCAGTGAAAGTTATAATAATAATAATAATAATAATAATAATAATAATAATCACAATAATAATAATAATAATAATAATAATAATAATAACGTCTCTGTCAATGAAAGCTATGAGAAACATAACTCAAGATTAATGAAAACCAAAAGAAAATACATTGATGAGGGCATGACAAAAGTGACCAGTACAAGACCTTGCATGTCCTGGAACTCTAGCCAAAATAGAACTGATAAAGCACCTGGGAGTCTGTGACCTAAGCCCAGAGAGGAGCAGAGTAAATCCCCAAATCAGCCAACCTTCACTACCAAATTCTATAACTCTTCTCTTTGTCTGATTTCTATAATTACAATGAGGGGTTGGAGGGATCTTTGTGGAAAATCAAATATGTTGTAGAGGATTCCAATATATTGTCCAGCCAACCACCAGAGACTGCTCTGAGTATCCCACTTTGATTATTAAACTACTTTGATGATCAATCTAGAGCTCCTCAGCTTCTTTCTTCAGAACTGAACTGAAACCTCCTGTTAGGGATAAAAGAGCCTTGAATATCCCACTCTAGGATTTTGGGGAAAGATAATGGTTGTAGAGTATTTTTGACATTCATCTTTTTGCAAGTTTTTTTGAGTTTCACATTTTTCTACTTCACTCCCTTCCCTCCCCCTTCCCCATGACAGTATACATGTATAATCATGCTTAGCATATTTCCATATTAGTCATGTTATGAAAGAAGAATCAGCAATAAAAGAAAAACCATGGGAAAGAAAATCATAAAACAAGTCATGGAGCATTTTTTTTTAAACTATGATCACAGAATTTTAGGATCTCTTGAGCTTTCAGGATCTCTTAGCACTAGAAGGGACCTTGGAGGTCATCACTTAACCTCCTTTGATTTCAGTTTTCTCATGTGTAAAATGAAAGTTGTAGGCGGGGTGACTCCTGTGGACTCCTCTAGTTCTAGAACCCCTGGTTTTGGTTTAACTCCTTCATTTTACAGATGTGGAATCTGAAACTGAGAGTGGCTAAATGCCACGTCACATGGATCATATGTGGCAGAGATGGGATTCTAAGTTAGGTTCTTTGACATCAAATTTGATGTCCCAGTCTTCATGATTCACTATGCTCAAATCCAAATCTCAGCCTTTGGGCCAGCTAAGTGGTGCAGTGGATACAGCATCATCCCTGAAGTCAGGAGGATCTGAGCTCAAATCTGGCCTCAGACACTCAATAATTGCCTAGCTGTATGACCTTGGGCAAGTCACTTAACCCCATTGCTTTGTAAAAAAAAATCAAATAGACCTCAGTCTTCAAAAAAAACATTAAAAGATCCTTATGTTCATTACCAGTAATGGGTCTGTTCTCACCTGGTCAGCCAATGAAGTTGAAAGCATGCTCATCAGCTCCCTCTCTGCTGTCAGCCTCCACATCTGCTCCCACTTCATCTTTCGTAGCTTATCCAAAAGTAACAAGATCACCCCTAAAAAAGTATTGAAGAGTGAGGCACATCAATCAATGGGAGTTAGGCCAATGATATCTTAAGCCTAGTCATCAAATCAACAAGAAGACAGGTGTTTGTTAAGCACCAACTGCATTTAGGCATCTTACCAAGCAACACAAAGAGTTTTAACTTTTGTAAAGGGCTTTCCTCATGACAGTCCTGGAAAGCAGCTAGTGGAAGTATTATTAGCCCAAATTTATCAGTTACTCAGAAAACACTTATTCAGTTCCTATCAAATGATAATAATAGTAGTAATAATACCATTTATGTAATGTGCCAAAATGCATGAAGCACTCTAAAGTCAGCACACTGACAAAAGAACACTATGAGGTAGGGGTGATTATTACCTTTAATATATCAATAGCATTTTATCATTTAGCAAAAGAAGAAACCGAGGTTCAGAGGGTCTACTGATTTATCTAGGATCAGGGAGTTATAAAGTACCTGAGGTAGCATTTGAATTCAGGTCTTCCTTATTCCAAGTCCTGAGACTACCCTTACTATTGGGAAACCTTTTTGGCTGAGTTAGCACTTCTGAGGGTGTGGTGGTGGGGGTCTTATCTTTCTTCATACTCTCTATGCCCACTGGATGCTCCTGCTCCATGTGCTTGCCAAAAGGTCAAGATACAAAACCAACACAGGAGCAAATACTCTTGCTATTGTCTTGCAAAGGGAAAACCTGCTCAAAACATCTGATGGCTGATTTCCCCAGACCTCCAAAATAACTCTTAAACTCCTCTGTCCTGGATTCAAAACTCTCAACAACCACTAGTGCCTGTCTTCTATGTCCCATAACTACCTTCCATGTACCCTCTGTTCCATCCAAATGGTCAAAGATTCACCCTTTTCTTCCTTCATCTGGGTAGAACCAAGCATGCATTACTACATGTATTATGGAAGTTCCAGTTGATACTTAGCATTTTCTTTATAAATCCCTTATATAAATCAGTCTCACTGCTTTGTAGTAAAACTACTGTGTCCATTTAGGCAAGGAATGGGAGGCGTTTGGGAGATGGGTAGAACTGGTTGAGGAAAATATTACATTGAAGGGACTTGTTCATGGGTTAATGGCCTTATGGGGGAGGGAGGGGAGCATAGTAGCTAAGTTAGTTCGCCAGGAAAATGCAATGATATAATTCATTTTCAACAGATTCATGTAAATGGATTCCAGTAAAATACCCATAAGAGGGTTCCATTAAATCTCACTATAAAATGAATTCTCTTTAGTTTGGATAGTAACTTCCATTCCAAAGAAGGGAGGGATCTCTAAACTGAAAAAAAAAAAGACAGGATTTCAACTTGGGAGAGGAGGCATTACAGTAGTCAATACCAGATCCAGATGCCTCAGGAGACTGAACTAAGAATTGATGTCAAGGCTAGACAATTACCATCTAAGTGATAGGTGCTGACCAAACAGAAGAGAGACCATGGGTGCTACTTATTAGAGGATCAGAGATAGCAGGTATCTGGTGCAATTCTGATTTTTTTTACAGGTGGGTGAATTGAGGCCCACAGAATAAGAGTCTTCTTCATTCATATATAACCTATTCTTGTAGTCCTTTGAGTCTTAGTCTCTCCCTTTTCCATTCTGTATGTATTATCAAAATCATCTTCCTAAAATCTCTCTTATCTAGTCCCTTTCTTGCTTCGAAAATTCCATGGTAAGCTTTCTTTGCTCCAGCTAACTGAAGAAGTCCACTATCAGCATTCTGACAATCAAGGCTCTTTAAAATGTTGCCTCAACCTATCTTTCAAATCCTCTTTCATTAGTTGTTTACACTACCCCCCCTCCAGTTAATTTATATACTATCCTTAGATTATTTATTGTATTTTCCTCCTCTTTCTTCACTTATCTCATTCCCCCTACACAGAATTATATCATTTCTCTTCTCTACCTATCCAAATTCTGTCCATCCTTCAAGATTAAGTTCAAATGAGAATTCCATCTTTAAGGTCACAAATTCTGCAGAGTCCTTTAATTATAGTTTATTAATTGAGTTTTGTGCTGGATTTGAATTCAGAAGTGCTGGGTTCAAATCTTGGTAATTTTTAACCTGGGAGAATTTGCATTTCCTAGACCCTTAATTTCTTCATCTATAAAATAAGACATTTGGATTAGGAAGGTCATCTCCACTCCAAATTTATGATCTGGTTATTGATTCTAATGGGTCTTTAGTGCTGATGTAACTGGAAGCTTTATATAATATAATCAGAAGAGGGAATTGGCAATCACTCTAAGACCCAACCCATTCTATGTGAGCTTCTTATGCCAAATAGAAATGGGGCCCACTAAATGACATAGAGATCCCTGAGGGCTGCATATTAACTTAGAAAACTGTATATTCATATTATCGATTTTTTTATTGTATTTTTATTGACTTTGTTAAACAGTTCCCAATTACATTTTAATCTGGCTTGAGCGACACTGGTGTTTTGGGAGCCTCATGTATCCCATGCATCTGCTCTTCTCTCTTCCAGTTCTGCTGACTTAAGCCAAAATAGTTTTCTTGCTGATTCCTGAACACGTTTTTGGGGACATCTACTTTGTTCCCCACCTTATTTTTGTTCTTTTGCTTGTGCATTTATCTGAATTTGAGTACTCTAGCTGCTCCTGCTGAAGTTGCTTTTTAGGTTGATCATCATCATCATCATCAGTCCTTCCATACTTCCCTATTCTCTTCAATTAGCCCTTTTCTGGTTTTCTGTGCTTACCTACCCATCCTGGAATCCTTTCTCTATCAACTGAGAGGTGTTAAAAACATCACAGACTTAGAGCTGGAAGGGCCATTTGAGGCCATCTAGTCCAAACCACTCAATTTACTTAAGAGGAAATTTAGGTCAGGTGGGGTTAAATGCCTGGCCAAAGTCTCATAAATTAATCAATTATAAAGTAAATCATCAGAAGCCAAATTCAGTACTCTTGATGCAATGCCTCGTTGTCCCTAACAATCTAGAATCCTTCATCCTCTTGACCTTTGTCACTTCTGTCTCAACAGGGCTGGTAATTCCTCCCCTAAATCCCCCAACTTCCTCTGAATTTACTCCCACTCTCAGGTCACTGAGAACTGCTGAGGAAGAAAGTCATACAATTTAACTGATTGAATCTGCAGCAAAGTCTAGACATTTGACTCCAGTGGGTCACTCACCATTGCTTGACAATCCTCCTCCCTTTTTCTTTGATATTTTTGTTTGTTTTTCCAACAACATGCAATGGTAGTTTTCATCAATCATTTATTTGCATGGTTCTGAGGTTTACCTTATTCTCCTACTCTCTCTTCCCCACCCCTTGAGAATAAGCAATCTAATATAGACCCTATATGTCTAATTATGCTAAATATGGATTCATATCAATCATGATTTTTGAAAGAAGAATCAAATTCAAATAAAAAATAAACATTAGAGAGAAAAAATGACATGATATATACAACAACTTTTAAAAATTGAATTTAAAAATTTAAATTCCACAGTTCCCTTTCGGGATATGGATGGAATTTTCCAGCACAAGTTTTTTAGAATTGTCTTTGATTATTGTACTGCTGAAATGAACAAGTCCATCAGAGTTGATCATCATCCAATGCTGTTGCTAGTGTGCATTGGTTTTCTGGTTCTGCTCATTTCACTCAGCATCAGTTCATGTAAGTCCAGATTTTTCTTAAGTTCTATCTCTCATGACTTGTTTTGGAATAATAGTGTTCCATCACAATTATATACCACAATTTGTTCAGCCATTCACTAATCAGAGGTATGCCCTCAATTTCCAATTCTTAGCCAACACAAAAAGAACTGCCATGAATATTTTTGTACCTACTGATTTTTTCATGATCTCTTTGGGATACAGACCTAATAGTGGTATTACTAGATCAAAGGGTATGCATAGTTTTATAGCCCTTTGATTAGCAATCCTTCTTACTCATCAGATATCAAGACTGTAATCCTCTTTGCCCAGTGACTGGTCCAAATCATTCTTATTTTCCTTTATTCTTCAACTCTCCCCTCTTCAACTTCCCTCTCAGTAGAAGCAACCTTTAAGGAAAGTGTTCCTTATATTGATCCAGTATTTGCCTCTGGGTCATTTTCACCTAATGTTTCTAATCCTGGATTGAGGTCAAGAAAAACAGATTTTTTTCCTAAACTATAAAGGCATCTATCATGTCTCAATCTCTTACTTATATTAAACTCATAGACTCTCAGCATTCTTGATTTTGTCTATGTTTGGAAACAAGGCACAGTGAATCATAAAGACCTGAGTTCAAATTTGAACTCAGACACTTGACACTAACTAGCCCTATGACCTTGGGCAAGTCACTTCATCCTGATTGCCCCTCATCCGGAGCCATCTCTTCAGTCATTCTGATTCAGATCTGCCCACTGGACACGGATGGCTCTGGAGGAGAAAATTAGGCTGGTGACTTAGCACAGCATCCTCCCACACACACTTAAATTCAATTAATGTGCATATCATGGCATCACTCCTTGATGTCATGGTCTTCTTTGAGAATGAAGGACAAACATTAAGAGAAAACTCAAAAATGACATCAAGTAAAAATAACAAAAACAGCAACTCCCCCATCACCATTAATATAGTATTTATTATATGTCAGACACTATGCTAAGCATTTTACAACTATTATTTCATTTGAGCTCACAACAACTTTGGGAGGTAAATGTTTTTATTATTTCCATTTTACAATGGAGGAAACTGAGGCAAACAGAGATTTAGATATTAACAATAATATTAATAATAGTAATAATAGTTAACAATTTTATAGTAGATACTATCTATCAAGTATTGTATTAAACATTGTAAAATTATCATCTCATTTGATCCTAACAAAAACGCTGGGAGGGAGGTGCTATTATCCCCATTTTATGGATTAGGAAACTGAGGCAAATAGAGGTTAGCTCACTTGCCCAGGATCACATAGCTTGTAAGTATCTGAGGCTGGATTTGAGTTTATGTCTTGACTCCATACCTGTTGATCTGTGGGCCAATCCTGTAGTCCAAATGGGATTGACCTTACCCAGGACAGATTTCCAATTGGACTCCCTCAATATGGCAAATGGGCCAATGTCTTCTCAAATTCCAATGTTCTAGGATAATCTCTTTGGCTGGAGTCTTCTGAATGAGCTTCAGCTATGAAATCTGATTGTTACGACATTTCTCTGAGACTGATACCATTTTTCTTTCCATTAAAGAATAATAGAGGTAGAGAAGCATTAGAACACTAGCTCAGGGTTGCCCAACCCTGATTTGATTTGAATTAATGTTCTCCTGATGCCAGGAATCTATCTACTGGTAGATCCTAGCTGTCTTTCTGGTGATAGTGTTTGTCCAATAGCTTTTTTTTTTTAGATGAGGAAACTGAGTCCCAAAGTTTAGTGACTTATCCAATTTCAAATAGGGGGTAAGTAGAACCAATAGGATTTGAACTAGGCTCCCTGTCTCCAAATCCAATCCCCCCCCCCCCCCCCCCCCCCAGAACTAACCCTGTGGTATAGGACAACAGAGTTCCATATGCCTGAAGGGATTTGGGTCTCCAAACTAATCAAGAATGAAGACAACCCAGTTTTTATAAAAAACATGTCTTCTTTGCTGCCTTCCTCTGTCCATTTTTTCCCTGCTCATATCTTTTGCTTACATGCCTCATGATATCCAACACATTATTTGGGGAAAATTCAGTTCCCAAATGGAATGGTAATGTATATGTCTCTACCCTTAAAAGGTGAGTTTGAAAAAAAATCATTTTTTGCAAGGTTATGATTATTGTCTCTATCTGTTGCTCTCTGCCTCTCTCTCTCTCTCTCTCTCTCTCTCTCTCTCTCTCTCTGTGTCTCTCTCTAATTCCAATTCAACAAATCTCCCTTGGGTGGTAGGACCATGATGTGAGGGTCCCAGGTTCAAGGACTGATTTAACCATTTAATAGTATTGCAATACATTTTATATTTATATCATATTTATGAGATGAGCGCATGGCATCATAGAGGGTGGCCTTAGAATCAAGAAGACCTAGGTCAAGTCCCATCTCTGGTAATAAATACCAACTCTATGGTCCAGGGTAAATAACTTCATATACTATTGCACCAGGCAATCCAATAAGACTGAAATTATAGATCTGAGGCAAGGAAGGGGGGGTTTCTATATTGGAAATTCTTCACACTGATCAAACCATAGATCCATTCCTAGCAGAGAGAGGGAAGGAGGGAAAAAGCCTTATAAAGCATCTAATATGTATCAGGCACTGAGTTGGGGATAATTTAAAAAAAAAAGGCAAAAGACAGTCCCTGCCCTCAAGGTGCTTACAATTCAAATGGGGAGAAAACAAGCCAAAAAACATATACACAGCAAGCTATTTACAGGATAAATAGGAAATAATCAACTGAGGGAAGGCACTAGAAAAAAGAGAAGTCTTTGAACAAAAGATAGCATTTTAATTACAGCTTAAAGGAAACTGGAGAGGTCAATAGTCAGAATGGTGGAGGGAGAGCATTCCAGGCTGGGAAACAGGCAGAGAGAATGCCCAGAGGCTAGAGGAATGTGTTCATGGAACAAGAGAGAAGGCCAGTATCACAAGCATTATCTCATTTGCAAGATATGTCCTCATTTTACATTTGAGAAAACTGAGCCAGATGGGGTTAAATAGCTAAGAAATGAAGCTACACTTGAATTCAGATCTTCCTGATTCCAGGAGGTTAGCTTGCCCTATGAAACCCATATACTGCAGGTTGATAAATCCATTCATTTACTCAGAACAAAAAAGATCTTAGATACCTTCTATTCTAAGACCCTTATCTTACAGATGAAGAAACTGAGACTCAGAGAATAGGTCTCCAGACTTGTTAGAAGTTAGAAGGATTATAAGTGACAAAGGCATTATCTTTGATTCCAATGCAAATGGTCTTTTCATTCCACCACAAGATACCCCTCCCATAAAGAAAAAAATAATATAAATATTAAATATAAATATTAGTTTAGTGTTTTTGTTTTGTCACAACCAGCCAATGAATTAGGGACTAATAGGAAATCAAAGTCAGAGAGGTGGAATGATTTATCCAAGATTATACAATTGGTAAGTGTTACAGTCAAGAGTCTCAGGTGGAGAAAGGACCTCTTAATGATTAACATTGCTCAGAGAGTTCAAGTTTTGTGTTAAGGTTACAAAGCAAATTAATGGGAGAAGGTGGCTATCAATCTGGAATTTCCTAATCAGAATTTTAGAGGAGTGAGACATGGACAAGTGAAGAGCAACTGTCATTAGTTTATAATTTGAATTAAAACTCTAGAAAGAATGTCAGGAAGTCAGCTGGTCTCAACAATCAAGCCTAATGGGAGAAGGACCAATGGTCAACCTGATTGGGATTCTGGTCCAGGAGAGAGGAGAATGCTTGGTGACCTGCCCAGGTACATTCAAAAGTGTCTGACAGATTAGAAACAAAAATGCAAATGAAGAATTCTTTGGCCAAATTTAGCCAGAGTTCCGATGATGTAAGAGCAAGTGGGTAAAGTATCCAATTTGGTCCAAAGAAGACCTAATTCTCACTTCTGATCCTTAACAGATGTGTGAGTCATGAATAATCACCTAAATTTGCTGATACTCAGTTTCCTTATATATAATTTGGGAATAATAATATCTGTAGTCCTTCAGGGATGTTTTGAGGTTCCAATGATATATACAAACACACACATATTTGTAGTACTTTTGAAGTAGTTTGCATACATTAGTGGCTCTATAATTGTCAAATGGTAGAAATATGCTAATTGATGGTATTAGGGAGAAAAAGAAACTAATGAATCAATAAACATCCATTAAACACCTTCTGCATTCCAGACACTGTCCTTAGCACTGCATTTGGGGGATCCTGGGGATGCTTATCCTAGAATGCTAAGAAAACAAAGGACGAAATAGATTTTTTTTTTTGTCTGAGAAGTATCAGACTACAGGGCAGCTTTGCAAGAGAAACCATAAAAATCTTATTGCCTGAGCCCCCTGGAAAGAAGACTGGACAAAGTCATGGAAAACTCCCAGTTGGGCAGAATTCTGCAGCAGCACAAGGGAGAAAAAGGCAGGCAACTTGATTTATTTTTCATTTCTCACTTATTATAGCCTAGGTCAGAAGATATGACAAAAAGATATGACAAAAGTGTAGTGTAGAAGGGAGAGGGAAGGGATGTGGAGACACTGGAAAAATGAGTGAAGAGATAAAAAGAGAAAACAAGAGAGATCCCAAAGCCTTTCCAACATCAGGACAATTATGCATTAGTTTTCTTATATTTCCACTTGAATCATGTCACACATTCTTGTTCAAAAATCTACAATGGATCACTATTACCCTCAGTATAATCAGTTCAAACTTTGGAGCCTAGCATCAAAGACTATCCATTTTAATTAATTATGCTCACAGTGCTTTCAGAATTATGTTTTCATTATAATAGTTCTGGCAAGGTTAAATTATGAAAGCATTATTATCTAGATGGAGAAACTAAGGGTCATGGAGGGCAGGGAGTTGTCTAAATTCACATGGATATTTAAGTGTTGAGGCTGAGATTGAAACTCAGGTCCCACCTAATTTCCAAGGATAGTTGTTTCCACTTTGTCACATTGCCCATCACTAACTCATTTATTAAGTATTTAATGGTGTACAAATCCTTATGGTGGGTACAGAGGAAGATGAAAAGGTCCCTAAATTGGCATAGGGTACTCTCATTTTGTCTCTTATTTCTCCTTATGTATGACCAAGTGGATCAACTCAATATCCTGCATCAGACTCTTAGGGACTGTCTAGGGTTAAGCTTACTTCTCTAGGCATCACTTTCCCCAATCTGGAAAATTAGGCTTGAACTGGGTGAGCCTTAAGGTCCATGCTAAAACCTTAGAACCTCCTGAATATTCCCATCCCCCCTTCAGGGATGACCTACTCTATATTTTTGTCAGTCCAAATTGTATCATCCTTTAAGGTCCATCTCAGGTTCTATGTCCTCTATAAGACCCTGAAGCAATCAAGGGATTCCACAAGGTGGGGTGAAAAGGATGGTACTGGAGGCAAGGGGCACAGCCAGTTCAAAGTCCTGGAGAGGGGAGATGGAATACCATGTGTAAAGAATAAAGAATATGTCAGAATGTAGAATAAATAAGGACAAGTAAATATAATCTGCCTAGAAAGTGCTCTAAAAGTTCAAAAAAAGGGTTTGTAGTTCTTCTTTGTGGCAAAAAAGAGCCATTGAAGTTTCTTGGGCAATGTAGTGCCACAATCTCTTATTTACTTCCTTATCTATTCTGCATAGCTTTCATGAATATATTTGTTTGTTTGTTATCTCCTCCATTAGATTGTAAGCTTCTTGAGGCTAGGACTGTTTTGACCCTTCATACTTCCAGTGTTTAGCACATAGGGGGTACTTAAATGTTTGCTGACAGTCTGAGATGGATTGGAAAGGGGAAATACTAGAAATCACGAAGACTAGTTAGAGGGCAAAAACTTAAGTCCACATTCAAGAATAGATGACAGATATCACTAGAATACTGGTGGCTGTTCACCAGAGGTCAACAATCCTTTTAGGTCTCCTAGAGGATAAAGGCCCTCCTATGGTCTCTACCCTCAATGACTCACAAGCACATGTACTTAAAGGAATCTCCTAGGATCTTCAAGTCCATTCATTCATTCATTAAAATAAACATGTCAATAAAGCTTACTATGGGTAAAGTACTCTCTGAGATATTGGTAGAATTTCAAACCATATCCATTGAGCTGTCATCCAGTCCAACCCCTGCCTAAATCATGGCTCCTTTCTACCTTAGCCCTATCATCTCAATCCACATAAAGTTTCTGATCTCATCCCTTCTCTCTACACACAGTTACCACCTTAGGGTAGCTTCTTATCATCTCTCATTTAGATTATTACAATAGTCTCCTAAATAGGTCTTCCTTTCTTAAGCCCCTCATCCACCATTCTAGTCCATTCTGTACACTGATACTAAAGTGTTTTTTAAAGAGTAGATCTAATCCTGTGGGTCCCCCTATTCAATTACCTTTAATGGCTTTCTATCATCCCCTAAATCAAATAAAAAATCCTCTACTTGTCATCCAAGCCTTTTAAAACCTGGACCCTTTCTACCATTCTAGTCTTCTGATACATTATTCACTTCTACTCATATCATGATCTAGTCATTCTGGCCTTCTTGTGGCTCCTCACACATGACATAACTTCTCTCACCTTCATGGTACTTTGTATTGACTGCCTCCCATGCCTGGAACACGCTCCCTCTTCAACTCCATCTCTTGACCTTAATGTTTCCTTCAAGATTCAGTTCAAAGGTGCCTTGTAGCTGCTTTGTTTATACCATGTCTATATAACTGTATTCATCTCTCTCTCCTCTCTCTGTGCCAATCTCTCTCTCTCCTCCTCTCCTCTCCTCTCTCTCTGCCTCTCTCTCTTTCTCTCTCTCTCTCTCTCTCTCCATTTGGTCTTTTAAAAATTAGAATGTAACTTCTTGAGGGTACAGAAAATTTCACTTCTTAGTATCTCAGTCCTCAGCAAAAGGTAACTAAATGTTTTGATTGACTTAAGAAAACGTACCTCACTTTTACACTGTTCTCATTTTTAGAAGGTATTTCCTCATATGGGAGGATAGACTTGAAGATCCCAGGAGATTCCTTTAAGTCCATGTGCTTGGGAGTCATTGAGGGTAGAGACCACAGGAGGGCTTTTATCTTCTAGGAGTCTAGGACCTAAAAGAATTGTTGACCTCTGGTGGAACAACCACCATCATTGTAGTGATATCTGTCATCTGTTCTTAGAAGGTATTTCCTCATAGTACAAAACCTATTGCCTTTGCCTTTCAAGGAGTTTGTATTCTAGTAGGGAAATTGAACAGCACATATCTGAAATGAAAGTCAAATATTTTGAGTACAGGAGAGAGGAAGAAGGAGAATTATGTAGAGAAAGATCACTTATGGTTGGGGAGGTTGGGGAGGTTGGGGAAGCCAATCAGAGAAGAGAGGACTTTGTACTAGAACTTGAAGGATGGATATGATTTCAGTAGGAGATAAAGCCAAGGAGCAGGGAAAGGAAAGCATATCAGGTAAAGAGTTTATATACATAAAGGCAGAGGTGGGAAATCATGAGGTATGTTTGGGGAACAATAAGTCATCTCATTTATCTGGCACACAGAATAGATGAGAATCAGCAGCAGAAGGGAGAGAAAAGATGAGGTCAGTTCATTCCTGGAAGTGCCCTCTACTAAAGCCAAGTGGAGACGGGTGGCTCGTGCTTTATTTGACAATGTTACCTGGCACCTAGTTAGTGCCTACTTGGAGGCTGGACTTCACCTTTACATAGGTTTACTCATTTTAGCAATTTCATGATGCCCTGCTTTGGACTGGAGGTCAAGAGGAGGTAGAATCCCTCCTCCCATTGCACCAGATTCTGCAAAATACCAGGACTCTTCCCTCTGAATTTCTATCAGACCTCAAGTCTTTTCTGCTGTGTTTTGACAGCAGACCACGGAAGAGGTAATGACCCGTCTCTCTCTCTCAGGAAGAATAAAAACAAGCAAGAGTCTGCATTCACTTAAGGGGAAATTTGGCTGATAGGTATGAAAATATTTTTCTTTGCTCATAAATCTATAATTAAATACAAATATATTCTAAATATAGACATTATGGAAGACTGGATCTTGGGAATAAAGAAAATAACACACATTTATATAGCATCATACAGTCTGTAAACACACACATAATCCTCACAAGATCCTTGTGAAAATCTTCATTTTATAATGAGATGATGGGAATACAGGAAGCATGACTTCCATATTATTAAAGGTAAATTCCTTTTCCCCAACATCAGGTGACAGCCCAGGGCTAATGAAGAAGGGCACTGGGGTTTCATGGTCTCCCCAAGTACACAGGATCATGAAGTCATAGATCCAGAGCTGGAAGGGAGCTTGGGGGTCACTGAGGCTAACATCCTCATTTTACAGATGGGGAAGCTGAGGCACAGAGATGCTATGTGACTTGTCCAGAGTTATAAAGGCAGTAAATCAAATGCAGCAGCTGGGGCTAGATCTTCTGATTTTTAGCTGAGTTGCCTGAATGATAGGACAGGGTCTTTTCAAGAAGCATGTTTGGTAGAGCCTAAGTGTGATATAAATATACAAGAAGAATTACATATTTTGTGAGTAAAAATAGGCACAGAGATCAAGGGTGGCAGGCTCCAGATCAATATTGGGAGGCCAGGTATGGTGGGACAAATGGCATCCTTTCCAATAATTGCCCAATAAAGGCCCTATATTTTTGAACGAGTAGTGGATTCTGCTTTCACTGGAATTCTTGGAGATTGTTGGACTACTTTTCAGAGATATTGTGAGGAAAATTCCCTTTCAAGTATAAATGAAACTAAACTAGATTGCCTCTTTGTTCCCTTAGTATTCTGAGATTCTATCATAATGTGAATTTTATTGTCATAGCTTTTATCTTATGCATCCTTGTGATTTTACCCCTTTGAAATCAATGGGGGCACCTCTCAGTGTGGAAAATACCCCCACTGAGAAAGTTTTCCAGAATACTGAGTTATTAACTGATTAATCAGGGTCCTCTATTCAGTATGTGTGAGGGGCAGAACCTAGAGCCTAGAACCCAGAACCTACCATTTGTTACCATCATCAATCATCATTTCTACAATCTCTATGCTATTTTGCCCAGAATGCATGTGTCTATAGGGGCCATCCAGAAATATATATTCATTAGAGAAATACAGGAACTGGGCTTCATGGCCTGTGAGGTATTTTACAGTTCTAAATCTCTGATTTAGAAATATAGTCACTTCATATTTCTGGGTTTCAAATTTCCCTTCTGGAAAATAGTGGAACTTGGACTAAAAGGGGCTTTATCAGCTCTGCATTTAGAATCCTAAAAGACCTCTGCAGAAGAAAAACCAAAAAAGAAACAGACATAATTCTAACATGATAAAATGTAAGAAAGAGATTCCAGTGACTGAAAAATCAGATACTGTCCCAGAGAATACGTAAAATACAAAAATATCTGCCCTTCCTTTCTTCTGAGAGGACTACCAGGGAAGAGTGATGCAGACTTTCTCAGAAGCATTTTATTCGTCGTTATCACATACCTATGAAGGTGAAGAGGCTGGCATTGCTTTACCCCCTAAATGACAGCAATCTATCAATGACATTTATTTACTAACAAATGCTTCTCTATCTTCAAAAATGCCTAATACATAAATAAATGTTTATTGATTGATTGATTTTTCTCAGCATAGACACCAGAATTGGGTCCAGTAGACCTGGGGTTCCATTCTCTCTCTCCTATTTATTAGCTGAGTGACTTTGGACAAGCTATTTCCCTCTGTAGGTTTCAGGTCCCTCATCAACAAAGCATAAGATTTGGAATCTTCACATTAGATGAGCTCTAAGGTCCCTTTCTGATATAAATTCCATAAATCATAGATTGACTTAATGGCTTTAAAAAATCTGTTTTCTCATTATACATGGAATTGCTGACCATTAGAAAGAGCTCCCATTCTCTTGTTTTTCAAATCTTCAGATGACGGTGCCACAGCCAAAGGGATGATGAGATCCCTTGGGGTTATTCCAAGTGGCTGCTAAGAGATACACTGGGAGAAAAAGAGAAAAAAAAAACAAGGAACAGATGTAAAATTATGGACATAAATTATTATCTGAGGTGTTCCAAAGCCGGGTTAGGGTCTTCAATCCAATGGCATCCATATCACTTTATCCACAAAGCCTCTTCGTGTTCCCATGTCCGTTT
Organism: Macrotis lagotis; assembly: GCF_037893015.1. Lineage (NCBI taxonomy): Eukaryota > Metazoa > Chordata > Mammalia > Peramelemorphia > Peramelidae > Macrotis > Macrotis lagotis. The sequence goes on from NC_133659.1 coordinate 326,381,829, forward strand.
TTTTTTTTTTTTTCGCACCCAGGTTGTGAAGCAGCTGAGAAACCCATCTCTAATTCCCATAACCATTATATTTATTGACCTCCCTCCCACCGAGCTTGGGGATTAACTAATTAATGCAAAAGGCTTTGAAAATATAAAGTACGGCATAAAAGCTTAATAAATAACAGTTACAGAAACTATACATTTCCTCATTAAGGTGCCTAATTATCCCTCAGTGAACTTGCATAATTCCCACCAGAAGGAATGAGAATTATGGGCATGCATGCTAAGGAAGGAACCAGCTTTCCAAGTGAACACTAGTTACACTAATGAAAATGGCTGCATCTTAAATTGGACCCTTTCAACCTGAAAGAACTGAGATTCAGCTGTGGAATATGTGCCCCAAGTCAGATGAGGATGTTGCTAAGCAGGGGAAATGGGAACCAGTTGGGAGATGGGGTGCAGCAAATTCAAGTGCCGGCTCTGATATAAGAATAGGGGAGTGGGATGAATGTGGGAAAAGTCATGGAGGCTCTCTGAGCCTCGGTTTCCCCTTCAGTAAAATCAGGATATTGTACTTTGAAAGTCGAATGAGGAAGTCTCATGTGGAGGCTTATTTATTCTATTTTCATGACTATAGTATTAGAGCAATAACATAATGTCCAATTCAGTTATTTTCTATGAAGCCTTCTCTGATGGACCTTCCTACCCTAAATCCAAAGTGCTTTTTCTCACAGAATTATCTTTTCTAAAAGTATTTTTATTTTTTTATTGAATTTTACAATTTCCCCCAATCTCTCTCCCCCCCACCCCTGAGAAGGCAGTCTGATAGTCTTTACATTGTTTCCATGCTGTACATTGGTCAAAATTGAATGTAATGAGAGAAAAATCATATCCTGTAGAAAAAAATAAAATATAAGAGATAGTAAAATTACATAAGATAATTTTTTTTAAAATTAAAGGTAGGGGTGGCTAGATGGCACAGTGGATAGAACACTGGCCCTGGAGTCAGGAGTACCTGAGTTCAAATCCGGCCTCAGACACTAGCTGTGTGGCCTTGGGCAAGTCACTTAACCCCATTGCCTTGTAAAAAAAAAACTAAAACAAAACTAAAACAAAATTAAAGGTAATAGTCTTTGGACTTTGTTCAAACTCCACGGTTCTTTCTCAGGATACAGATGGCATTCTCCATCACAGATACCCTACAATTGTCCCTGATTGTTGCACTGATGGAATGAGCGAGTCCATCAAGGTTGATCATCACCCCCATGTTGCTGTTAGGGTGGACAATGTTCTTCTGGTTCTGCTCAACTCCCTCAGCATCATTTCATGTAAATCCTTCCAGGCTTCTCCCTACAGAATTATCTTAAAGTCAAGGAGGCTCTCTGTGACTCAGTTTCCCCTTCAATTGTACACAGTTTGAGAATTAAGTGAGGAAGTCTCATGCTGAGACTTAGAACTGTTTCAAGTATGGTAAAAGTTGTCATGTGGAAGAAGGGAAAAAAATGAAAGGAAACAAAACAAAACTGTTCCACTTGAACCCTGAGCATAGAACTAAGGAAAAGAGGAGTCATCAGTTGAAGCTGGGTGGCACGGTGGGTAGAATATTGGACTTAAAAGTAGCAAGACTAGAACTTAAATCCTATCTCTGATATTTACTGGCTGGGGGATCTTGACATGCTATGCCTCAGTTTTCTCATCTATAAAATGGGGCTAACAGGACCTATCGTCTGGATTGTTGTGAGGATAAAGTGAGAAAATATTTAAAGTACTTGATAATTGTTAGTTCTTACTAAAATTATTACTACTAATAATTACTAGAAATGGAAAACTAATGATGAATAAAATGTCATAAATACAAGAGAGGTAGAAATAAAAGAAAAAGATACTGTTCCAGAGATTATTTTAGGTTCTGTGTCTATGATTGTAATCTTTGATAAGTGACAAGCCATCAAAAGTTCATTTGATGTAAGGAAAACTTTTTTTTTTTTTTAGGTTTTTTGCAAGGCAAATGGGGTTAAGTGGCTTGGCTTGCCCAAGGCCACACAGCTAGGTAATTATTAAGTGTCTGAGACCAGATTTGAACCCAGGTACTCCTAACTCCAGGGCTGGTGCTTTATCCACTGCACCACCTAGCCACCCTGGAAAATTTCTTTACAAAGAAAGCCACAACAAAGAGGAATGGACTGTCTTGGGATATAGTAAGTCCCTCTTCAAGGGGTAATGTTATGCAGAGGTTGGAGGACCACTTTACATGGCTGCTACAGAAGGAATTATAGATTGGGAATAGATGGGTTTTGGTGCAGAAAGCACCAAACTTCTTGTTCTGAGATTTTAAAATTCTCTAACATTTGATTTCTAAGGTATTCTCAGTTTCTCAAGAGAATTATTTGTCCTTTAAGGAAATCTCGATTCAAATTTGACATGGGATAGAAAGAAAATGGAATGTTTGGAGGGTTCTACCTTCAGCTGTAATACTGACAGAATGAGATCAAAGAGCCAAATGAGAATTGAAAAAAAAAAATCAAAGGGCTTTACCATGAACATCTGGTCCAGTGGTGGAGGTTTTCATCTTTACATGAGAGTTCCATGCTCTCTTTTCCCAAATGGAGCCATTAGGAAGGGCTAAGCAGATGGCGGGCAATTCAGGAGGAGGGAAGGCAAGGGGAGGAAGGAGGCAAGTGAGCACATGATCAACTTGCCAACATGTGAAAGGTTCTATCACCCAGGGAAGGGGAATGACAGAAAATCAAGAGGTAGGCTACATGGTGGGGAAGAGGAAGAATGATAATGAAAATTCTGTAAACCAGGTCTTTAATTTTTAAAACTAGAGCATGTCAATGGTGAAACAATTAACCAAAATTTGTGGAAGTCTAAAACACCTGATCTTCTTTGATAAACTTAGATATGACCTTTTGGATAACTGAGTGCCAAAGGTAAGTTCCATTCATCTCATTTACCCCAAAGACCATTTAAAGAACACAAAACATTATTCAATACTACTACTGATGATGATGATGATGATAACAATAACAATAGCTAATTTTGTAATGCACTTTAAGCTGAAAACTTCTTTATGTATAATTTACTTTACCCTATGAAATAGGTGCTATTAATATATATGTATATGTATATGTATATATATATATATATATATATATATTTATTTATTTTAGTTTTTTTGCAAGGAAAATGGGGTTAAGTGACTTGCTCAAGGCCACACAGCTAGGTAATTATTAAATGTCTGAGACCGGATTTGAACCCAGGTACTCCTGACTCCAGGGCCTGTGCTTTATACACTGCACCACCTAGCCACCCCTAATATATTTTTATGCAGAGAAAACTGAATCTGGGAGAGGTTAGATGACTTGCCCAGGATCATACAGACAGTAGGTTTCTAAGGCAGAATTCACACTCATTCCACATCCAACATTAAACTATAGATTATTTCTTCCTAATTGAGATCATTTCAAATATTGACAGAGATCATAGATTTTAGAGCTGGTGGGAACAATAAGGGACATTAAGATTAACCTCATTTTACAGATGAGGCACAGATTAACATAGACAATTTTCAAGAATTTGAATTTTAATTGAAGTCCAAGTCTTCCTAACATTTGAAGTCTGAAGCCCTATCCACTTTACCACATTGCCTCTTGGTTCTTGATCCCTTTGTGAAGATGATGTCAGAGCATTCAGTTTGAGGGATTAAAGGGAAGGAAGGAGGACTGCCCCCTGAGTTGTATATGAAAACGATCCTCCAGACCTTAAATTTCTTGCTTTTTTAGAGTCTCCTGGATTCCTCTTTCATCCACAGCCCCCAAAAGGTGAGTTTATTAAAAACCACTTAATTTAAAATCTCCTGCCAATTCTATAAGTGATTTCCTTTTGATCATATAAATGAGAAGTTTCTATCATCTATGTTTTGCTTCCTTCACCACCACCCTCATTCTCCTTCATCAGAAGCTACTGAGCAGGAAAGAAAACAGATGCTCCTAGCTCCCCCCAACCTTCCTTGACTTTGCAAGGTCTTTGAAGCTTTGGATAGAGGGGAGTTCAAAGGGCCCCTCAAATCTTTTAAAAAGCAGAGCTCTGAGGGTCTACATTTCTTTCCCCATCAGTCTCATTGGAAATATTCTCAGTAGGTTAAGAGAATAAAAATTCTTATACCCTAAGGCGGGGGGGTGGGGGAGAGGTCAGTGAACTTTTAAAGGTAGAGACTAACTTACCTGGCAGTCAGAATGAAAATCTGGTCACAGATAATGGGAGTGGGTCAAAGCCCTTCTTAGACATGGGTCTCAGGCCTGTTTGCCATACTGTCTTCTTTCTTAGCTCTTTCTATGTTTTCCCAGGATGGGGAGGGCTCAAATTATCTCCCTTCGTGCTTACTACAGTTTGGCCAATATTCTCTGTTTTGCTGTTTCTTATAAATGAGATTTTTGTCTTGCAATTCCAATGGGTTGGTCACAATGTTCCACACGCCAAACAGGACATTTGACTAAAAGACTTTTATTTAGAACCCACACAAGGCAGGAAGATAGAACTCACATAGAGGTCAGAAGAAACAATACAAAGATGCTCTCCAGGTCTATCTGAAGAAATTTTAGTGTCGATTGTGAAACAATAGAGTCCCTGGGCACAGGATCATCCCATATGGTGTGCCTGCCCTCATCAAAAAAGGGCCTGGGTTCTGAGCAAAGCAGTATCTCAATTGCACAAAAGAAATTTGAGATACATAAATCTAGAGCCATCTCCTTCTCAAATGTTCAGCTAGAACTATTTGTGACCAATCTGGGGTAAAGTCTTCCAAACTCATGCTGAATTGATCAACCACAGCCAAATACAACATTGTGGTGCCATTGGTCCCCTTAGAGCATGAAAGATGGACAACAACAAATACACTGTAAATGGTAAAAATCGATTCTGCTTCTTAATACTGTTTCCTTACATGAACCATGTTTCTCCCCTGCCCATGCTAAGAATGCATTCACTTCTCAAATTCTAATTTCCTTCTACATTTCAGAACAAACATCATTTCTTCTACCAGTTCACCTAGCTGGTAGTGTCTCCCTCCAACACTGAAACATCAGTCAGTCATCCAAAGCATCTTAAAGTACTTTAAAGTAATATGCCAGTTAAATGCTGGGGATACAAAGGGAGGTTTAAGAACTACTACCCTCAGGGAGTTTATAGTCTAATAGAAGGTACATGAGTAGGCATATCTAAGACATATAATCTGAGAAGGAAGGCACTGGTGGTAGTGGTGGTAGAGTCTTGGGACAGTCTCTTCCTAAAGGTGGTATTTAAGGTGAATCTTGAAAGAAGACAGGGAAGGGGTGGCTAGGTGGTGTAGTGGATAAAGCACCGGCCGTGGAGTCAGGAGTACCTGGGTTCAAATCCAGTCTCAGACACTTAATAATGACCTAGCTGTGTGGCCTTGGGCAAGCCACTTAACCCCGTTTGCCTTACAAAAAAAAAAGAAAGAAGGCAGGGAGAGGAGGTCAGTGTAGGTTGAGAGAGAGAGTGTTCTAGATATGAGGGATGGCCAATCCAAAAATATGGTTCTGGAAATGGGGCTTCTTGAATGAGGAACAGCAGGCCGGTATGGCTGATCTATAGTGTGGGGTTCATGGAGGATTTGGCCATGTAGAGAAGGAGCAGAAAGAAAGGGGCCGGGCCAGGCTTCAAATGGAGTCTCTATGTGAGCTGAGAAATAATACGTGGTCGCTAGAGTGTACAGAGTAGGGTAGGGGAGTGACATGCTTAGACCTGAGCTTTAAGAAACAAAATGGGGGAATGAGACTAGATGGTCTCTAAGGTGACTTTCAGCGCTAAATCTCCCAGTACCAGGGTACTGGTAGAATGAAGGGGAGCATTGGTCAGGGTCTTGAGACTAGGTCAGTCTGTTGAGATCTGGGAATCATCTCTGTGGTTAGGACAATTCAAGTCAGAGGAGCTCATTGTTGCCAGAATAAAATAAGTGTCCACAAAAGAGAAGGACTTTCACTGTGGTAAAACCACAGTTTGGAAGAAACTGAGGCACAAAAGCCTGAGGGGACTTGCCCAAAGCCTCATTGAATATCAAGACTGAAAAAGTCAGGACTGGAACACCAGTCCCACAATATCATACAATGGGAGAGGCAGTCTGGTAGGAATACAGTGATAGAATAGGAATGAGGGGGCAGCTAGGTGGTGCAGTGGATAGAGCACTGGCCCTGGAGTCAGGAGGACCTGAATTTAAATCTGACCTCGGATACTTGCTTAGCTGTGTGACCCTGGGCAAGTCATTAACCCCATTGCCTTGCAAAAATTCCCCAAAAAAGAAAAAAGGGAAAAAAAAGGAATGAGGGTGAGAAATGGAATGAGGTTTAGTACATTCTAGAATCAGCTGACTACTCACTCACTGGCTGACCTCTGGGTCTTACCCAGTCACAGAATTGCCTGTGCTCAGAAAAATATCAATTTGCAAGCAGATAGAGTCACTTAGGAGTCCTCCAGTGAGACCAGGCAGGCCTTCACAGTCAATTCATTATAACTCTGGAGAAAGGGCACATATTGAACACAGATGTTCTTGCTCTATCTGACAATTGGAAATGGAGAATGTATTAAGGATTCTCAGAACCAGGTCTTTCCATTACAACCAAGGGCTTTCTGCAGTTGCTACTTGAGAGAGGCTAATGGTCAAAGTGCCCCAGAGTGTTTGTGTGTGTGTGTGTGTGTGTGTGTGTGTGTATGCACATGCATGTGTGAGAGTGTGTGTGCAGGTGTGAGTATGTTTGTGTGTGTGAGTGTGTATGCATGAATGTGTGTGTGTGTGTATGAATGTGTGTGTGTATGTGTGTGAATATAGAAAGGGAGTTGGAGGAGAAAACATGGAGAGAAAGGGAGCAAAGGAGAGAAAGAAAGGAATAAAGGGAAGAGACAGAAAGAGAGAGAGACAAGACACACAGAGAAGAGACAGAGACAGAAACTGAGGGACAGATACTGAGGGACAGAAAGAGTGATTGGGGGGTGTGGCAAGATATCTAATAGAATTTCAGAACTAAAGACATGCATATCTTTGATCTTACAAATGGATAACAGCCATCTGGACCTGGAATGAAGCAAGTAATCTATGACTGACTATGAGGCACCAGGGTCTTAATTTTTAAAATAATGACCCTTCTGGAAATTGAGGGGATGCCCATCAAGTGGGAAATAGCCAAACAAGTTCTGCTATATGATTGTGATGGAATACAACTGTGAGAAATGATGAGTAAGTTGATTTTTAGAAAAATGTTTGCTCTGTCATTCCTAAAATCCAAACTGGAATGAGAGACCCAGCAATCCCACAGTACCCAAGCAGGTATCGATGTCTCCAAAGACCTCAGAGGATGGAGATGATGACCTTTCATTATCATGATTATCATTTTGAGGTCACTGAAGGTGCAAGTCGAAGAATAAGATCAAAGAATAAATGTCTAAGTTGAAAGGGACCTTTGGATGATCTGGGCCAAGCCCCTCCATTTTATAGAAGATGAATTAGGGAGGCTAAGGCCAAAGATAAGGCCTTTAAGGATCAGAACCATGCTTTGAATCAGGTCTCCTGACTCCCAGACCAGGCTTTTCTGTTACATTTCATTGCCTCAAATACTTTTACTTTGAGGGATAAAGTGATTTATTAAGATGTTTGGAATTGAGACAGCTCAGAGAGGAAGAGAGCACTAGAATTAGATTTTTGGAAAACCTGGGTTCAAATCCTACCTTAGATACTTGCAAACTGTGAGGTCAATTACATGACCTCTTTGATTCTAAGCTTTGTCTAAAATGGGAATGTTATTATCACAGCCATGACACAGGGTTGGGGCTTGAATCAAATGAGCAAAAGGAATGACAAGAGCATTGGAAAACTTTAGAGTATGCAGTCAATCAATCAATATGCATTTTTAAAATTATTTGCTAGGTGTCAGGTACCTGTGAACTATCATCATCATTTTTTCTGAATTTAGGGCTAAAAAGGTCCCCAAAGCCAAAAGTCAAAAGCCTGATACTCTCATTGTACAGATGAGGAAACTGAGGCATAAGATGCTTACATGACCTGCTTGGGGTCACAGAACTCATAAGCCTCCTAGGCAAGATTTGAACTCATCTCGTCCCAATTTCAAGTCCAGTTCTCTCATCCATTTGATCTTGTTGCCCGCTTCCTTAATGTTATTATTGTTGGGTATATAGACATTTATGCACAGGCTATCTGATTGAATTTTACCTGCAGCATGTCCTCAACTCATTGTATTCTGCCCTGTTTTGAGGGAATATGGTGATGTCAATTTGATATTTTGTTGTATGGTTTCAGTCGTGTCCAACTCATTGAAGCTGTTCCTAGGGTTTTCTTGGCAAAGATATTAAGATGGCTTGCCATCTCCTTCTCTAGCTTGTTTTACAAACAGGATTAAGTGACTTATTCTGGATCAAACATACATTTCGAAATGTTTGAGGCTGCCCTTGAACTCAAGCCTCTGTGACTTCAAGACTGGTGCTCTATCCACTGCGCTATGTTTTTGTCTCATTTTGGCATAAACTAAAATCATCTATGAAGACTAGATGGAAGATGAAAAGATTGCTGACTCAGCAGTCAGAGTCCCTGGAATCAAATCTTACTACTGAGGCTTATGATCTGCCCAGCTTTGGAGAATTCACTTAATCTTCTGTGAAATGAGATGGTTTGATTAGATGGTCTCTCAGGGCTCTCTTTCCTCTATAAATCAGTGCTTCTAAGTCACGGGGCCACTGCAGGTCTTAGTTTGTTCATTTGTAAAATGAAGGTTTAGACTAGGTTTAGAACTCTATGATTTTCTATTAGGTAAATAGTCTCAAGAACATTGCATCATTTATTCTACTATCAACCACTGATCTCTATATTTAAATACCCAAGAGATCAAAGAAAGAGGAAAAGGACTTTTTTGCAGCAAACATATTCTCAAAGTAGCTCTTTTTTTGTGGTGGCAAAGAACTGGAAACTAGAGAGATGCCTAACAATTAAGAAATGGTTGAACAAACTGGTATACCAATGTGCTGGAATACTGTGCTCTTAGAAATGATGAAATGGATGACTTCAGGGAAACCTTGGAAGAGTGCATGAACCAATGCAGAGCAAAGTCAGTAGAACCAAGAGAGCCAACTTTGAAAGACTTAAAAATTCTGATCAATGCAATAACCACCCAGAATAAGAGAGGACTGATAATGAATTATAAGCTAATGAACTTAAGACATAGAGTGAGACATAGTTTTTGGACATAACTTTCTTTGACTACACTTGTATATCTATTTGTATGGTTTCGTTTTTCTTTTCAAAATTTGGAGATTAGAGGAGGAAAAGAAGGGTGAAAAAATAGATGCTTGACGATTAAAACCCCCCTACAACAATAAAATCAAACATCAGGAATTTTTAGATCAATACCTTATACTTGATCTTTTCTGTAGTAGTAATCATGAAGTTATTAATTATCTTTTAAAAGCTCACCCATTTTTCTTGCTATCTTCTCCAACAAGTTGGACAGCAGCAGGCCACCAACCCCTCTCCAGGGATCACTTCTACCTTAAAAGAAAGTACTTTTGTCTCCTTGAATCTTATACTAAGGTTCCAAAGAAGGATTTTTATTATTGTCAAGCACCATTAATCAGTCAGCTACTTTCCCTTAATAAGAGGTGTGAAGGTCTATTGGCGGGCTGGACAGAGCAAGACCATGATTCTTTCTGATCAGCTGGCAATATAATCATTCCTAAGGGCCCCCTTGGCCCAAGGAAACCATTTCCATGCAGAAAAGTAATTAAACTTTTTCAAACACTTTATAATATACAAAGTTCTTTCCTTCATTTGATGTATATTTTATATATATAAATGTCTCCTTCTGTAGAATGGAAACTCCTTGAGAGCAAAGATCATTCCCATTTTGTTGTGTTCCAAGGGTCCTGTCTGGTGCCAGGCCCATAGTAAGAACTTAATAACTAGTTTTTTTTTGAATTATTAATTAGGACCATAGTTCTAAAAGCTAGAGTTTGTCTAGTCCTACCTTAATGAGTGAAAAAATTGAAGCACAGAGGAATCAGATGACTTTTCTAAGGTCATACAGCAACATAGGTAGAGCCAGAATTCAAATTAAGATTCCATGAAACCAACTTCAGCCTTTAAACTGCTCTTTGATGCATTGTCTATGCCTGTAATGCCCAGTAAAAAATGTGTTTTCTTTTTGTTTTTTCAAAGTGGTTATTTTTGGCCTCTGCCTCATCTCTTTCTTATCTAATCTTATTGACTGAATGGCTGTTATTTCAGTCAAATTGACCTGGGAAAGACCAAACTTTAAAAAGCCCAGGTTTATCACTGCATCCAGGGCCATCTCTAGTCATCTTAATCCATATCTGGTCACTGGACCCAAATGTCTCTGGAGAAGAAGGTAAGGCTGGTAACTTTATACTCTGCCGCCTCACTTAAATCCAACTCACATGTCATGATATCACTTCTCTGATGTCATGGTCATCTTCTCCCTCCCATCCTCCCTCCCTCCCTTCCTTCCTTCCTTTCATTCTTTCCTTTCCCAGAAGGGATGAGTGCAAGCCCATACTTTTATACAGGAGTAAACCGAGGCTTAATTAGGTAAAGGAACTTTACATAATTAATAAGGGTCAAAAGAGGGATGTGAACCCAGCTCTTTCTGATGTCATCTAGTCCTCTATCCACTATACTCTGCCATGTACTAGGAATAGTCAATGGCCAGAGAGAAAACAGCTTCCTTACCTTCATCAATCATCTTTGAGTAATTGATAGAATTACTTGGGTTGGCTCTTTGAAGTAAGAACTAGGTCTGCCCTTTCCCTGATAACTTGCCTACTATTCAATGGTGACGGGAGCATTAAGGAGGAAGGTGGAGTCAGGTGGTATTATCCCTTCTAGGAACATCATATTTAACTGGGGATGGGGGTGGGGTTAAATGTCATTGCTCAAAATAATTTTTCACTCTGAGTTAAGTGAAGGGAAAAAAAAAACCTTCTCAGGTAGGCAATTATCCCAGCTGGCTCTTAATAATAATGACAAGCCAAAAGGTTAATAGTTGGGTGGACATAGAGATGAAAGGAAAAAAAAATATTACCTTTCTATACACTCTGTATGTGCAAAGTGACAGGTGACAAATGAACCCACTGGTTCAGGGCAACTTCCTCTTTTCATCGAAAACCTTTAATACACAATTATGAAGCTCTTAGAGTCAGAGAAAGAGAAGGTCAAACAGACCATAAGAGGGTATCAGGTTCAACCCTCTACCTCCAGGCAGGAATGAGTTTGACATACTGATGAGAAATGAGGCTTTCACTCTCATTTGGACTCATTCTCCAGATTCCTTTTTTCTCTGTGGCTACTGTACCACCTTGGAGAAACCTTCACCCTGATGTCCTGCTCTCCTTATAGGTAATTCTCTTCCTAGGACCACCATTTTAGGGAGGAGGGCCTGGCTATACTTCACCTTTTTGTCATCTTCTCTCCCACCTCAATATCTCTCAATCTTCTCCCACTCTCCCATCTTCCTCTCCCTCACTTTCCCCCTCATCTCTTTCTCTTTCCCTTTCATTTTTTCTCTCTTCAACTCCAACACTCTATTTCCTTTTCCCATTCCTTTTGCCTTCCCACCCCACATCTCCCTCTCCTTCTCTTCACTCATCTTCTTCTCTCTCTTTTTTTCCATCTCTTTACTCTTCTCTCTCCTTCTTCCCTTAATACCCACACCCAAAAACCTGGGGATTTAAATTTATAGCAAATATATGCATATTTGTGTCTTAAAGGTCTTCTATAAAAAGATTTATGCAAGCAAACCTTAACATGCCATATAAGTATTATTTGTTCTAATTTAGAGTCAGTTTAGAGTAGGAAGAGATCTTAGAAACCACTGAATCCAAACCTTTCATTTTCTAGATGAGGTAGCTGAGGGTGAGAGAGGTTAAGCTTTCTCAACAACCCATTCTCCAACTTTAACCCGTTAAGAGTTCATTTATATTCTTGATCTGCCTGCTGGGGACTATAACTTTATTAAAGGTAAGTATAACTTGAAGTTTCTGAAATGTTTTATAGTGCCATTGAATTTGGGGGCCTATGGGACTAGGGAAGGAAGTTGTAAGAAGACTGGAGATGTGCAGAGGGATCAGGTTGGGAAGCATTTTAAATATCCAAAAGGAGGATTCTATAGTTGATACTGAAGACAATAGGAAGCCACTGGGGAATGGATGATATAGTCAGATCTGTGTTTTAGGAAACAACCTTAGAACAACTCATTTCCCTCTTTTGGGGGAGGGATAGGAAAGAAGCATCCATGGATATGACAAACTTCCAGTTGGCAAACATGTTACTTGTCAGATCATCACGTTCCTCATCTGTAAACAAGAGAGTTGGACTGCGTGGTCTCAAAGGTCCTTTCTTGCTTTAACAAAAGATTCTCATCTCATTGAGTCCCTTTGGCAGTCAGTCTGGTAAAGTCTGTGGACTTTTCATAATGTTGTTTTTTAATGCATCAGGAAAAGAACATTAAATTATAAAGGAAACAATTACAGTAAAATACCATTATCAAAATATTAAAAAAATAAGTTCAGAAAAGGTAGTTAGGTGGCAGTGGATAGAGCACTGACCCTGAAGTCAGGAGGATCTGAATTCAAATTTGGCCTCAGACATTTAATAATTACCTAGCTGTGTAAGTCACTTAACCCCATTGTCTTGCAACACCCCCCCCACCAAAACAACAACAAAAAAATAAGTTCAGAAATTCCTGGTTATTTATGATCTACTCTCCTCATATACTCATTGAAGTCTCTATTCCAGGTCAGTTCCATTTTCATTCAGGCCTTTATCAGTTCCTATTACAATGTCATTTGAGGTCCCTGATGCATTGTAGATAAATTCCTCTTTTAGTCTAAATATCTCATCATTAAGTTCTTTTAAACCCTTGACTCAGAACTACTGGGAGCATAAGTGGATAGCCAGGAGAGTTATAAGTAGATAGCTATAAAATCAGGATCATATCCTGAGAGGGAAAGGGCTTCAGAGGACATCTAGCTCAATCCTCTCATTTCACAGATGAGGAAACTGAGGACCAGGGAAGTGATAAAGATATACAGGTAGCAAGCAAAAGAGGCAAGATTTGATCCCAGGTTCTTTGAATTCAAAGTTCTTCCTAACCATACAACACTGCTTCTCAGTTAACCACTCACAATCCTATAATTGTTTTAAGGTTTACAGGGCACATTAAAGCTCATAGAAGATTCCCCTTAAAAAGAAACATGCCCTGTGAAATAGGCAGTATACACATTATCCCCATTTTTACATAGAATAGAATTTTCAATGTAAGCTTCTTGAATGAATGCCTGGATAAATTTTTGTTGTTCAGTTACGTTTGACTCTTCACAACCCTATGGACCAGTCTGTCTTCCACTATCTCTCAAAATCTATCCAAGTTCATGTTTATTGTTTTCATGACACCATCTGTCCATTTCATTTTCTCCTTTTCAATCTCCTTTTCCCTTTGACTACAATCTTTCCCAACATCAGGGTCTTTTCCAATGAGTTTCATCTTCTTATTATGTAGCCAAAGTATTTAAGATTTGACCTTCCAGTGAATGGCCTGAATTAATTTAAGTGCTGACCAATTTGATCTCCTTGCTGTCCAAGAGACACTCAAAAGTCTTCTTTAGCACATTTTGAAAGCATCAATTCTACAATGCCCAGTTTTCCTTATATTCCAATTCTCACAGTCATATTTCTATTGGAAAAAAAACCATACTTTGACTTTATGAACCTTTGTTGGCAAGGTGATATCTTTGCTTTTCAATTTGTTGGCCATATTTGCCATAACCTTCTTTTCAGTCTTTTAGTTCCATGACTGCAGTCACCATCTGCAGTGATCTTTCAGCCCAAGAATATAAAATCTGACACTCCTTCCATTTCTTCTCTCTCTATGTGCCAGGAAGTGATGGGGCCAGTTGCCAAGATCTTCATTTTTTGATGTTAAACTTCAAGCCAGTTTTTATACTCTCCTCTTTCACCCTCATCAAAAGGTTTCTTAATTCTTTTTCACTTTCTGCCATTAGAGTAGTATCATCTGCATATATTAGACTGTTGATATTTTTCTCAGAAATCTTTAATTTCAGCTTTTGATTCATCCAACCTGGCATTTCATATGATATACTCTGCCTATAAGTTAAATAAGTAAGGTGATAATATAGTCTTGTCATATTCCCTTTTCTAATCAGTTCCAAGTTTGGTTCTGTTTCTTCTTGGCTTGCATACAGGTTCCTCAAGAGACAAGCAAGATATTCTGGTAATCCTGTCTTTTTCAGGACTTATCACATTTTGCTGTGATCCACACAGTCAAAGCCTTTAGTGTAGTCAAGGAATCCAAATGACCAGCCATGGGAAGGGGGCCTGCCTCATAACGAATATGTCATGTCAACATTCATTTGATGTCATGGTCTTCTTTGATTACCAAAGACATCAATCAATCAATCAATCAGTCAATAAAGCAGACATAGATGTTTTTCTGGAACTTCCTTTCTTTCTCAATAATCCAGTGAATGTTGGCAATTTGGTCTCTAGTTCTTCTGCCTCTTTGGAAACCAGTATGCTCTTCTGGTAATTCTTGGTTCACAAATTGCTGAAGCATAATTTGCAGAATCTTAAACATAACCTTGCCAGCACATGAAATGAGAGCAATTAATGTTCATCAATTTGAACATTACTTGGCATTGCCTTTCTTCAAGATTGGTATGTTAAGTGATCTTTTCCCAATCAGGGGACACTTTTGTGTTTTCCAAATTGGCTGGCATACTGAGTGCAGTATTTTAGCAGCCTCATCCTTTATGGTTTTAAATTTCTCTGCTGGAATTCCATCATCTCCACTAGCCTCATTGTTAACAATGCTTCCTAAGGTCTCCTTGACTTCTTTCTCCAGGATGTCTAGAACATGGAATGTAAGATCTATGAACCAAGGTAAAGGAGCAGTAGTTAAACAGGAGATGGTAAGATTAATCATTAACATCCTGGGTATCAGTGAACTTCAATGAATAGGAATGAAATATGTATTAAATATTAATTATGTTCAAATCACCCAGGTAAGAGCTGGTGATACCAATCAAAAGCATTCCCTGCTCTTGGGGGTGGCAAAAGTTATGGAAGTTTTCAGTAACAAGTCAGAAAGAATGGCCCTTAGTATTTAAAGTGATTTTCACCAACAAAATAATATCATTTTCTGACAGTGAAGTATTTCACAATGCCATATGCTTTGTGGTAAGTAAACCAGTAAAAGTAAACTATAAGATGATGGAGAGGTGCAAAAAGTCCAAGTTATGAAGGATTTTAAATGCCCCAAAGAGGATTTAACATTTGATCTTGAAGGACAAAGGGAGCCAGTGGAGTTTATGGAGGGGAACAGCTGACATGCTTGAGGGAAAAATATTGTGTGGGGAGATACTTGATGCAAGGAGACAAAATAAAAAACTGATAAAATAGTTCCGGTTAGAGGGGGAAAAGTCTACCCAGTACTGGTATTTGTTTGAATGGGAACCATAAGTTTTAGAGCTAGAAAATGTCTTGGAGACCATTGAGTCTAACTTCATTTTTATAGAGGAAAAAGCTAAGGCATATCAGGGTAAAGTGACTTGTCCAGTATCAGATTGCTAATAAGTATCTGAGTTGAGATTTGAATTTAGGTCTTCTACAGTCCAAATCTAGTGCCCAATTCACTAGATCAAATTGCCTTTCAAGAGTTTCTTTTTATTTTTTAAAGGTTTTTTGCAAGGCAAATGGGGTTAAGTGGCTTGGCCAAGGCCACACAGCTAGGTAATTATTAAGTGTCTGAGGCTGGATAGGAACTCAAGTACTCCTGACTCCAGGGCTGGTTTTCTATCCACTGTGTAACCTAGCCACCCCATTTCAAGAATATTCTTAATAGTTACTAGCAACCCTAACCTTACTGGCTTACATAGATATTCCAAAAACTACTGACAAAAGCCAATAGGCATGGAATGTAATGGCTATTTTTTCAGAGAATGATGTGTCTTGAACAAATGTTAAATCTTTTAAGAAATGGTTTGAGCTGAGAAACAGCTCATTTGTCGTGGCCCTTGCTTTAGCCATTGTAGAAGCCAATGTGTCATTTTGAAGAATCAAACCCCACTGACCTGTCATTGTCAAATGTCAAATATGCCATAAAACTATCTAAGGAAATTGGGAGTTATTGAAATTGGACCAGTTCTGGGAGAAAAATGGATTGCAATAGGAACAAAGTAGAAGACCATGAACTGAGAGCTGGAAAAGATACTAGAGACTACGGAGCCTGACCATTTCTCCATTTTACAGGTGTTTTATGTGTTGTCTTCCTCTAATAAAATGTGAACTCTTTATAGGAAGAGAGTATCTTTCTAATTGCTTATATTTATATCCCTAGCACTTAGCATATTGACTGGCACAAAGCTGACTTGGTGGCAGATGAGAAAATTGAGGACTAAAGAGATTAAACAATCTGCTCAAGGTGATTCAGGTACCTTTTGATGGGTCTGTGATTCAAGTCCCTGTGTACAGTGCAAGAGAATTATATTATTGTTATTGTCCAGGTTTTTGAGTCATGTTCAATTCTCTATGAGCCCAATTGGGGTTTTCCTGGCAAAGATACTGGAATGGTTTTCTATTTCCTTCTCTAGCTCATTTTATAAGTGAGGAAATTAAGGCAAACAGAATTAAATGACTTGCCCAGGGTCACACAGCTAGTAAATATCTGATGTCAGACTTGAATTCAAGATATTTTCCTGACTCCAAGTCCGATGCTCTATCTACTATGGTGACACCTAGCTGCCCCTCTCCCATCCCCCTTGGGGAATCATAGGATCATAAATTTAGAAGTTAGAAGGGACCAGAAAGCCCATTCAGTCCAACCTCCAAGTTTTACAGTTAGGGAAAGTGAAACTCAGAGAGGTAAGTTTCCAAGCCACAGAGGTACTACCATCACCTGTTACCCTTTGTCTTGTTCCTGGATTCTGATGACTTTGGGGGAGGGAGCAAGGGTAACACTATACAGTTCAGCCTCAATCAAATCCAATTCATAATCAAGTTAAGACATCAGGAGCATGGTATCATTGGTCCTCTTTGAGAGTGAAGGACACATAACAGATAGTGGTTGACATGAGTTCATTTGGTTAAACTCAGTTGAAATGTTGATGGGATTTGTCCCTGGTGAAAGCCCAGATCATGCATATGGTAATGAGTGTTAAGTCTAGCTGTTCTCCCTTCCCCATTGTTTTTTGTATCAAAAGATCTATGACTTCATCAGTATGGCTAACCTTTCCATTAATGCAGAGCACAAAAAGCTTTTCTGTAAATAAATGTTTTCATGAGTTCCAGTGGCCAAAATATTCATCACTTGGTATCCAATCTCCTAATGTTAATCCTCTATGAATTTAGCTAGGCAGATTCTTGGACAACAGAAATAGAATCTGTCAGTAGTCCTGTTAGAGCCTTTCTAGATTGCCAGAGCTTGATAGGATTATTGGATTTAGAGATAGATGAGACTTTAGGAGATGATGTTTGCCCTTTGTCCTCAAAGAACACCATGACATCAAGGAGGCAATACCATGAAAAACCCATGAATTGGATTTGAGTGAAGGGGACTGTGCTATGTCACCAGTCTCACTTTCTCCTCAAGAGTCATCTGGGTCAGTGATCATATACGAATCAGGATGACTGGAAATGGTCCTAGATGCAAGGCAATCAGGGTTAAGCGACTTGCCCAAGGCCACACAGCTAGTAATAGTCAAGGGTCTGAGTCTGAATTTGAACTCCTGTCCTGATTCCAGGGCCAGAGCTCTATCCACTGTGCTACCTGACTACAACATCAAATAAAATATCTTCATTTTATAAATGGAGAAACTAAGAAAAAGGAAGATGCATTGATTTGCCCAAGGTCCAAGTAAGTAACAGAACTACTTGAACAAGGGTCCCCTGATTCTAAAGTTGTTTTTTTACTACACTTCCCTGTTCCAATATCTTCTGGCAAAGACTTTGAAAACCTAGGGCCAACCTCAGTGTCATGAAATATTGGTCAATCAGTTAACACGTCTTTATTAAGCCCTAAACAATATGCCAGGCATTTTACAAAGAGCTGGGGTTCAAAGAAATAGCAAAAACATCATCTATGGCACAAAGGCTCTTCCATATTAATGGAAGAGTTTGGAGTAGTGCTTTAATGGAGGAGCCTCATTATCAAGGAATCCTGCTCCCCAAATGCCTGTCTGCCTGTCTGCCTGTCTGCCTGCCTGCCTGTCTATGTATCTTTCTATGCATTTATCTATCTATCTATCTATCTATCTATCTATCTATCTATCTATCTATCTATCATCTATCTCTCCATTCATTCATCCAACTATGTATGTTTGTAGTTATCAGTCTGCTTATCCATCTAAATAGTTACCATCTATCTGTCCATCCAACCATCTATCATGTATTTATGTATCTATCTGTCTGTCTATATATCTATGCGTCTATTTCTCTATGTATCTATCTTTCTATGTGCATTTATGGATCTATTTATGCATCTATCTGTCTATCCATCTATATATCTATCATCTATCTATCCATTTAAATACCCATTCATCCATCTATCCATTTATGTAACAATGCATTTATGTATCTGACTATCTGTCTATTTATGTATCTTTCTATGGATCTATCTATGCATCTGTCTGTCTATCCATTTATATATCTATCATCTATCTATCCATCCATTCATGTACAGCTCCAACCATCCATTCATCTATCAATATGTCTGTCTGTGTCTATCCATCATCCATCTACCTATATTTCTCTCTCTCTCTCTCTCTCTCTCTCTCTCTCTTTCCCCTACCAAAGACATCAAACACTACTGGCAGCTTAACAATACTTCCCAGTGTCCAAACCAACTTAAAATGTAATTGGAAAATATTTAGCAAAATAAATAAAATCCAATAAAACACAGATATTATTAATATTTGGTTTTCTAAGTCAATATGCTACCTAAAAATAACTTGATGTGTGATTCAGTGGCCTCTAATTCCATTTGAGATGCATACCACTAGATTAAACAACCAGTCTAGAAACAATCGAAGAACGAATTCAATCCCTGGGTTTCCAATCTTGTGGAAAGAAGTCATACACAACCACATGAGACATGCAATAAGGTAGGAAAGGATCCAATATTATTAGGAGGTACTGTGATAAATGCATATCCAGGAGGATCTGGTCCATGCTGTTAGCTGAAGTTCCTGCAATCAATTTAGAGCTCACCAGAGCTAGTGGATTGCTAGGGCAGCATTTTATCTATGTCTTCTAACCCGCCTGAGTTTGGAGGTCCATTCATTGCTAGGTGGCCCAATTCACTCAAGGGTAAGCAGCAAAGCACTCAACATCTCTTGTTTTCATATTATAAAATAATGAGGTTCGACTAGATAACCTTTAAGATCCCTTTTATCATTAAATCCCATGATCCCATAAGTGACATGTCATCCTCCTCCCTCCCCTCTTGAAATGCCTCTCCTCTCCTCTCATGTTCTAAGCCAATGATATCTTGTGGTAATTTCCACTTTCCTTTCTCATCAGTATTTGTATTATCTTCTGGAATGAGGCAGGGAAGGGAGTGACAACTCTCAGGTTCCCAGATTTACCATTCCTAATTGGAGTCAATCAACAAGCTGTTTACATAGCATCATTAGGATACTGCTGAGTAAAGCAAACATCCCACATGTGTGGCTTTCTGAAGAAAATCAGGAGATGGGCCTCCAAAAGCAGGTCTGTTCAAGACAAAGCTGACCAGCTAATTATCACTGTTTCCCACCTGGTATTGGTTTGTTCTCTTCCCCTCCTGGTTTTCCCTTTCTTCTTCATTTCAAAGTTGAGAACAATGACCTAGGGGATGATGGTCAGAGCTTCTGGCCCTTTTTTCCTGGTGCAATACCAGTTCTAGCCCAGGGTGGTGAAACACTAGCTGGCAGAGCCGGTGCTGATAAATGGTCTGGCCCTCTTCCCTTATAGGCTTCCTGGCTGAATGCTCTATGACTAGCCGGCCACATTTGATTTCATGGTGCCTGTGGCTACAAGTCCCTAATGCTTTCTAAGTTGGGACCAGGCTCCCTTAACTTCCTCTCAGTAAATGAGTCTGTTCCATTTTCACATTTCCAAATGGATTATGGCTTCCAATGCCTGAGGCACCTTATCCTTTGTGTAAGAGACACTGGCCACTTCTGAAAAGCTAAGCCAGTCTCCTATTTGATGTGAACTTTCAAACAGGCTCCTTTTCCTTTCCCTCCTCCCCCCTTTTCCTCCCCTGCTTCATCTCCTCTCTTCCTGTTCTCCTTTTCTCCCCTTCCTCCTCCTCCTTTCCTACAATTTTCCCTCTTTCTCCTCTACTCCCCTTTTCTTCCTCCTCCCCTTCTCTTCCTCTCTCCTCCTCCTTTCTCCTTCTTTATTCCTCCTCCTCCCCCTTCTCCCTTCCTCTACTCATTTTCTTTGTTGCTTTCTTGGCCTCTACTCCCCTCTTCCTCCTCCCCTGCTCCATCTTCCCCATTCTCCTTCCTCCCTCTAGCCAGTTCTCCTCCTCTATTCCCTTCTTCCTCCTTCTACCTTTTTCTAGATCTTATCCTTATTGTTCTCCTCTACTCCCCTTTCTCCTCCACTTCCTCCTCCTATGATTTCTCTTCCCTTCTGGTTTTCCTTCCTTCCTGTACCTTTTCTCCCTTTCACTTTTTTCTCTTCTAGTGCCCTTTTCTTTCTCCTCCTCTATCCCTTGCTCCTTCCTTCTCTTCCTCCTCTGAGGTCTATCTAACTCCAGATTCAGGTCTTCATTCACTGGGCCACCTGGTTACCGAAGTTTCTAGTTCTGCATTTGTCTTTCCCATGTTCATTCAACAAACATTTACTGATTTCCTTCCTTATATAAATGTTGGAGACAAAACAGCTAGTGGATAGTGTCAGACTTGAATCCAGGAAGACGTGGATTCAAGTTTTATCTCTAAAATGCTTTGACTGTAAAACCCTGGACAAGCACCTTAACATCTCTGATTTTTAGGGAATGCTTCAAAACTCAGCTTTGCAGAGGAGCTGCCCACCTGCACTGACAGAGGGAGTTCTTTACTAGGGAGGCCCCTGCATTGTCCTGCCCCTGCCAGAGCTAAGTTAGAAACCAAGGCTTCGAGACAGGAGGCAGTATGAGGACAGGTCTGGCTTCAGCTGTTAGATAGTAAGTCCTCTCACTCAAAGGAATCTAAAGTCTTGGGAGAGAAACTGGAATGGCTAAGGAGTAATATTCTATTCTATCTCTTAGGCCAAAGGCAGTCATTGATCAATTGATAAACATATACTAAGAGCCTGACACCACATTAAGAATCGCAGATTTAAAAAGAGACAAAAGACAGTCCCTGCCCCCTAGGAGCTTACAATAGAAGATGAAAAGAGACTGGAAAAATAGGAGAGGTGATGATGGACTTTGAATGTCAAGTGAGGGATTTTGAATTCATCTGGAACCATTACAGTAGAGAGTGTGTGTGTGTGTGTGTGTGTGTGTGTGTGTGTGTGTGTGTGTGTGTGTGATAGTTGGACCCATGTTTTAGGAAAATCACTTTAGTGGCTACATAGAGGTTGGACTGGATTGGGGAATGACTTGGGGTGGGCAGATTGCAATAGTCCAGATTTGAGGTGACAAGGGTCTATGTCAGAGAGGAGATGGTGCAAATTCAAGAGATGTTCCTGAAAAGGTGAAATCAACTGATCTTGGCAACAGCTTAGATTTGGGCTGGTGGTGAATTGAGAGATGATGAGGAGTCCAGGATGATGCCTATTGTTAGTGGGAAGGACCAGGAGGATGGTGATGCCCTTTATAATAATATGAAAGGTGGAAGGGAGGGTCTAGGGGGAAGATAATGGATTCACTTTTGGACATGTTGAGTATAAGATGTCTACTGGACATCTAGTTTGAGATGTCTGAATGACAGATAGGGAGGTAAGATTGGAGGTCAGCAGAGAGGATGGAATAGGATAGACACATTTGAGAATTATCACTATGGAGACAATAATTAAATCCATGGAAGCTGATGAAATTATCAAGTAAAGTCAAATACAGGAAGAAGAGAAGGGGACCCAGAACAGAATATCAATAATTAGAGAGGTGATCTGGAAGAGATTTATCAAAGGAGATTGAGGGGAAGTGGTCAGAGAGGTGAAAGGAAATCCAGGAGAAGGATATTCTGAAATTTTAGAGACAAGAATGTTTCAAGGAGAAAACAATGATCAATAGTGTCAAAGGCTGAAGAGAGCTCATGGAGAATGAGAACTGAGAAAAAGTCATTGGATTTAATTGCTAGGACATCTGAGCAAGGGAGAGAAAGGGTCAGTATGGTACATTAGGAAGAAGGAGGAGAAGATCAGAGAGACAGAATAAGTAGACTTAAGAATGGCCAGTGAGGGGCAGCTAGGTGGTACAGTAGATGGAGCACCAGCCCTGGAGTCAGGAAGACCCAAGTTCAAATCCAGCCTCAGACACTTAATAATTGACTAGCTGTGTGACCTTGGGCAAGATACTTAACCCCATTGCCTTAAAGAAATAAAATTTAAAAAAACTGCCTGGCTGTGTGACCTTGGGTGAGTCACTTTAACCTCATTACCCTAAATAAATAAAATTTTTAAAAAAGAGAGAGAATGGCCAGTGAGTGGGGTCTGTCAGAGCAAGAAACAGAGGTCTTTCCAGGATATGATGAAGTATTATCTGTCACCCTTTAAAATCTAAAGTGAAAGTACTTTCTATCAGTTTATTTCAAGAAAGAAAAATATGGCAAAAAAATTATATGACTAAAGAAATCTCTACTTTGAAGTAGGAGAAAAAGGGAGGAACACATACATCACCCTTCCTTAAACTTTAGGGGGCAGTTGAGAAAGCTTAGAGAATACCCAGTCCAAATACTTAAGGGAAGACTCCTTTTCTTTAAACTACTTCATGGGACTTTTTCAGAGATTCCAAGGAGAAATCAAGTGGGCGGAACACTCTGGAGCTGATGTTTCTGCAAAATGTTCGATAAGGTCACACACCAAGTTTTATTAGATGGGCCAAGGAAAGTCATGGTACAATAGTTAAAACAGCTTGTTGGATTGAATAACTTGGATCCAAGACAAGAAATTAAGAGTAGTAATAATTTTTCTTTTAAAGGCCCTTCTAAAGCCAGGAAAAGGATTGAAAAGGGGAGGAGGAGGGCTCAAAGGAAAGACCTATGCGGGTGAGTTCTCTAACTATAAAATGGAGGGTTTTCAGGAAACATTGAAAATTAAAGAGGCTCAGAGTTCCACTGGAAAAAGAGTTGATTTGGGGGGTCAGACTGTCATGGGTTAGAATCCAGCTTCCGTTACTATCAGCTGAACTCGAATAATTATTTCTCCTTGTTAAGTCTCCAGAGTTTAATATGCAAAATGAGAAGACTGAATTAGATTTTCTTTAAGGTACATTCTGACTTGAAGTTCAATAATCCTGATTCAGTGGAAAAGCAAGTTGAATTTATAAACAAAGGATCTGGGTTCAGATCTTTCCTTTCTCATTTACTATTTATGTGATTACAGGGAAGTCATGTGATCACTCTTGAGTTCACTGTCTTCATGTATAAAATAAAAACAGGTTGAACTAGGTACTCTCAAAGATCACTTTCAACACTAAATCCAATGGCCCATAAATTATGAGTCTTCCTCTCATAGCGTTAGCTCAGTGCTAACAAACTCAAGGAGAAAGAGGGGTTCCTAAACCATGGAAAAGTATCCCTGCTGCCACAAACTGGCATAGAAAAACCACATATTAATATTATCTATGTCCTATTGCAGTTTTCTTTTCCAATGAGACTTTAATCTGATGCAAGCTGGCAGTGTCTTTGATGGCTCTAGTCTAATCCACTATTCCTCACAGGGGCCAGTGAACATTTCCAACCAACAGCAACATAGCACATTAAAAAGAACATTGAACTTGGATTTGGAATTTCCAGCTTCGAGATATGACTGTGATATTTACTGGCCCGGGATCTTGGGCAACTGGGATCACTTTTCTGAACTTCAGTGTCTATTTCAGCCCAATGGAGGATAAAAATCTACTTCACAAGGATATAATGAAGACGACATGAAATAATAAAGTATTTTATGAATGAAGATATGGAGGTAAGCAGCTAGGCAATGAGACTCATCTTCATGAGTTCAAATCTGGCCCTAGATACTTATTAGCTGTGTATGTGACCCTGGGAAAGTCACTTAAACCTGTATGCCTCAGTTTCCCCATTTAGAAAAATGAGCTGGAGAAGGAAATGACAAACCATGACATTATCTTTTCCAAGAAAACTTCAAATAGGGTCATGAAGAGTCAAACAAGATTGAAAATGACTTAACAATCACCAATACCACAAAAAAAAAGAGGGGATCAGATCTATGATTGCATTGATAAAATCTCCAACAATGCAAATTTGCATTTCTTCAAAACTAATAATTTTAGAGAGTTGTTGAAAGCACTGAAAAGGTATGTTACCAAACCAGGAAAATACGGTTAGTAGATTTCATAAGCAGAAGTCAAACCAAAATCTCCCAGCTTCAAGATCAGACTGCCATTCACTCTACCATATTACCATAGGGTACTGGATTGAAAATCAGAAGAACATGCAATCACATTTCTCATCTGATACTTACTAGTATGGGAATTTGGGCAAACCCCTTTAGTTTCCCTGGACCTCATCTGTCAACTGAGAAATGGCTGAGGAGGGTGTATGTGGGGAGTAGTGGTTATAATGGTTAGATAGGATAATATCTATCTGAGTCTACTTTCTCTAAATCCATTATTCTTGGATTTCATGGAGAGACTCAGGGAGCTAGTAGAAAGTGCTCTGAATTTATAATGGATTGTGAATTAAAACTATAAATTAATTATAAGTTATGGAAATTAGAAATGATGAATTAATGGATTTGCGTTTACAAGGGTCATGGATTTGAATCCCAGTGATGTCGGAGATGCTTCAAAAGTGATGTCTGCAGGGTGAATCACATCAGATATGATTTGATCAACAGTTAATGTGCTGGTGGTGGGGATCCCCAGACAAAACCAGAACAGCTTCTGCCTTCAATGAGGCCACAGGCTACTGGTGAAGATGAGAAAAAGATCATGGGCACTTTTAAGATGAATGACTTTGGGCAAGTCATTTAATTCCTGTTGCTTGATTTCTCTAGAGTAGCACTTGCCTCTATCTTAATTATTTTACAATAATTATCTCATTGAATCCTCACAACTCTGGGAGGGGGGGTGCTGTTATCGCTATTAACTCTCTCAGGCTGGATTTGAACTCATGAGGATGAGTCTTCTTGATTAGACATCTGGCACTCTATTCATTGGGCTATTCAGCTGCCCCCTGCTAAGGGTAACTTCTTATAATAATGATGATGATGATGAGAGCTAACAGTTATATAATAATTAACTAGGGTCTTTACAAATCTTATCTCATTTGTTTCTCACAACAACTGTGGGAGGTAGGTGCTATTATTACCTTCATTTTATAGATGCGGAAACTGAGGCAAACAATAGTTAAGTGACTTTCCTGGGTCACACAGCTAGTAACTGCCTGAAGTCACATTTGAATTGAGGTTTTTCCTGTCTCCAGGACCAGTGCTTAACCACTGTGTCATCTAATGATTTCTTTGGCTTCATGTGTCAAGATATTGGGGGGGGGGTTCTGGTTTATTTTGCCCAAGAATGCCTTAATTGGCAGCTGCATTGACAGCTGCTCTTGACTCTGTACAGTAGTTTAGGCCAAGATGGAATTGAGATGTGAATGGTCTGTGTGGGAAGGGTTCAGTGGGGTGAGGGTGGGGTGAGCCTCCTCTCCATCTCCCAGGCTCATCCGAGGGGAAAGTAAGGATAGCTAAGACTCAAAGCATGACAAGGGAGAGATGAGTTGGGTCTCCATATGGGATTAAACATCAGTGGCAAGAGGAGGCCATGGCATCTATGAATTCAAAGGCCATTTTATACCAAGACCTTGCTATGCTCATCTTCCAGCAGAAAGCGCAGACAGGCACCAGCTGTTTTGGATTCTTGTAGTGGAAGTCTATAAGATGGGGATTCTGAGCTAGAGGGTCTGTGGGCTAGTCATGACTTTGCTACTTCCAGCCTGGGTGTCCTTTGGTAAGAACCTTCACCCTGCGCCTCAATCTTCCTTCTCTGCAAAAAGAGGAATAAGCTACATTGGGAATTCTCAAACTGGGGCCATGCACTTGTTTATTAGGGAAAAAAATGAGAACAACATTTTCTTACAGATTATTCCCTTTGTCATTCTGCGTACAAAGTTGATACTTTTAAATATGATTCTAAAAATGTGTCTATAGATCCTCTAATCCGCATGTCCCTGTTGACATCTAAGTAAGTCTGTGGCCATTCTTGTAGATTATTGGTTGTGCTGGATGATTCTACATCAAACAGCCAGTCCCATGATTGAATCTCATTTTCCAACCAAATAATAAGGTGAAAAATGCAGGGAGATTATTGGATTTAGAGACAAGATCAGGGTTCAAATTTTAGCTCTACAATTTATGAGTTGGATGATCTTGAACAAATCACTAAACCTCTATGTGTATTCATCTTCTGTAAAATGTATTGCCCAAGGACTTTTATTAGTGTTAAAGTTCAAGACTCTAAAATAATGGTAGCACATATTAATGTACTTTATGATTTCCAAAGGATTTGACATACATCATTCTATTACATTCCCAAAACAACCCTGACAGGTAGACAACAGTAATAATAACTATTATTTACATAGCATTTGAAGGGCATCGTGAAAATGATTCCCCAATAGATAAGTGCGCTCAGAGGATATGAACATAGTTCTCAACAGTTTTGCAAACTATTAGAAGATATAGGAAAGTGTGTTTCAAATTATCTCTAAAAAGATAATGCAGGGGGTGGCTAGGTGGTGCAGCGGACAGAGCACCGGGCCTGGAGTCAGGAGTACCTGAGTTCAAATCCAGCCTCAGACACTTAATAATGACCTAGCTGTGTGGTCTTGGGCAAGCCACTTAACCCCACTGCCTTGCAAAAACCTATATATATATATAATATATATATATATATATATATATATATATATGTATAACGCAAATCAAAATAACCCAAGATTTTACCTTATACCCAGTAAACTGGAAAATACATCAAAGGATGGTTTGTGGAAGGGTGGGTACTCAGATGAATTGTTACTAACCTCTGATACAGAGACTTCTATTGCCAGGGATACACTGCATACAGGTGAAAGATAAAATAAAAGGCCTCAAATAAAACAAATTATTTAATCAGCACTTTCCATGGTGGCAAGAACTGGAAGTCAATTAGATATCCCTGGATTAGGGAATGGCTACATAAACTGTGAGATATGAATGGAGTAGATAGAATATTATCAATTATAGCACATCTTCTCCTGACTGAATCTCATATTCCACCACAATAAAATGCTTGAGATTTCAGAGGGAGAACTGGATTGAGAGAGCAAGAGCCTCTTCCATAAGAAATGAGAAATATCATGAGTGCTGAGATGCATGGGAGATCTTTAACTACACACATAAACACATTTTTATACCTTTATGGTTATAAAATGTTTCACGTACATTTTATTTGATTCATATAGCAACTCTCTGAGCTTAGTTCTGTTTCTTCTACTTTTACTTGAGGAAATCTTGGATTATGGAAGTTAAGTGACCTGCCCAAGGACATGCAAATAGTACAATAGTACTTTGAATCCTTGGACTCCACATCTGGTGTCCTTTCCATTATCATACAAGCATCTCCATTGTCATCTCTTTCCAAGGAGCAAGTCATGTGATGTGACCTTGGCAGTGACTAACAGAGGTGTTTTGCAAAATATGAAGAACCGTTTTCAAACTCTCCATGAGAATCTACAGCCCAGGCTGTCTCATTTCGGGAAGTTGAGCCCCATTCTTCTCTCTAATAACAAATCCCCTTCATCAAACCCAATCCCTTCTGAGGCAACATAAATCCCTTTGTAATGACCACTCAGTGTCACCGGGTTATTCAAATGGACACATCACTTTAAAAAGAGCTTCTGCCATCTGCTCTGCCCATTTGTTACCGATAGAGAGGGAAATAAGTCACGCACGTTGGCATATAAAGTGTGCAGCAGAGGTAATTTAGATGCAGGGGTGTGTGCCTATGTCTCCCACCTGGTACCTTCCTTGCATTTTCCTTCCACCGTGGGAGGGAAGGGTGTCTCA
The DNA here is from genome assembly GCF_037893015.1 of Macrotis lagotis. NCBI lineage: Eukaryota > Metazoa > Chordata > Mammalia > Peramelemorphia > Peramelidae > Macrotis > Macrotis lagotis. Next base: position 326,410,123 of record NC_133659.1, read on the forward strand.
TCAGATACAATAAATTGCCACTTCGACTGCATCCTTTCCCACCTCCTGGTGAACTGAATTGATGCCCCAATTTCTTTTTTTTTTTCCTGTTTTGTTTTAGTAGGACAGCTCTGACCCCGATGCTGTTGTCCTGTAGGCAAGGCAGTATATCTTTATCTGACATTTTCTGCTATTATTTGCCACTGAAGAAAGAAAATAAATGCTTTCTCCAAGGTTCATTCTAGGTTTCCTATCTTCCCTAACAAAAGGTAGGTACTTCCTGCTTTATGAAAACATAGTTCATTTCATGAAAAAATAGGCCAAAAACCCCCAAGGGAATAAATTTACCTTACAAAAAGAATTTACAGAAATTTCTTTAAATGGATATCATTCTCAACATGATTTGTATGGCATGGATATATGCAGCATACAATATTTCAGAAATAAAACAAAGGCTCCTAACATGATAAATTTAGAGCTAGAAGGGACTTTAGAAGCCATCATATCCAACCTACCCATTTGACAGAGTAGAAGATAGATGTAGAAGGTTGAGTCATTTGCTCAGGGTCACACAGTTATTACACGTTCTAAATGGCAGATCGACCCAAGTCTTCCTGACTCCAAATGCCTATCTATGCTGTCTAGTCAACCACGTGGCTAACCTGACCCATTCCATCCATTAAGATAAGCTTCTGGGAAAAGGCATGAAGTATTTTCCTTCACCTCAATGTTGACTCTGGCTCTCTTTCTGCCTCACCTCATGTTGCAATTTCACCTACCAAAAAGGAGCACATGCACCATCAATAGCACTCTGTGATGATGCTTTCCATTTCTTGGATATCTTCAGAATGATTTTGGAGCTGATGGATAGATCAAGGGATGAATGGGGGCTGAGAATAGAACTCCAAAGCAGAATCTATCATTAGTAGCTCACTCTAATTTATTCCAATCCAACATGCATTTATTAAGAACCTACTATGTAGGGGCAGGTAGATGGTACAGTGGATAGAGCATGGGTCCTGGAGTCAGGAGTACCTGAGTTCAAATCCAGCCTCAGACATTTAATAATTGCCCAGCTGTGTGACCTTGGGCAAGTCACTTAACTCTATTGCCTTAAATAAATAAATTTTTTTTTAAAAAAAGAACCTACTACATACAAGGTGCTATGTTAGTTAGTTGGGACACATAAGAATCATAGCCTCAAGATTATAAAGCCAAATCTATGATATAATAATCTCATAAAGTCTCTTCTTCTCTGTGATTCAAGTGGTTTTTTTTTTTAAATCTGTAAAATAAAATGGTTGGTATGTAATACTCCTTTTGCCTCTAATTGTATAATCCAATGATTCTATAAAGTCCTTTCCCCCTCTTTCAGCTCTAGTTTTTTCCAGGGGGTAAAATAAGACACTTAGAACAGATAATTTTGAATTTCTTGAGTCATTTGCTCATGGCCTACCTGTGTTGTAGCCCCTCCCAAGGGCAGGCCATGGTCGGTGATTTTTCCACAGGTTTCCCAAGTACCAATCACTCTGGTTCTCCACTAAGCCTAAAACCTGTTGACCTGTCAAGTAAGTAAAAATGGCAAAATGTCAGCAGAGGGGAGACAAGAAAAATAATAAAAAAGAACAATAATAAATGTATCAGGAAGTAGAGGGATAGCTGGCCTCAGAAATGTCAGGAAGACCTGGATTTAATCTTTCCTGTGAAATCTATGGGCAGTTCGGTGGTGCTGTGAATAGAACACCTGACCTGAGGAGGACGTGAGTTCAAATCTGGCCTCAGATACCTACTAGTGATGTGACCCTGGGAGAATCATTTGATTCTGTCTATCTCAGTTTCTTCATCTTCAAAATGAGAAGGAAACAGAAAAGCACTTCAACATCTTTTCAAGAAAAATCCAAATGGGGTGAGATATGAAGAGTCATATATGATAAAAAAGACAACAACAACCACAACAAAAATGAAGCTTACTGGCTTTGTGAGGAAAGACTGAGGATATCACATCACTTCTGGAGCCATAGGCCATTCCTTAGAACTGTAAGCTGTGGAGAAATCACCTTTCATAGTTCCCATTTGATGAAATTATCGGTGCACACTACATAATAATAGCAAACAACACCAGCTCAATCTCATCCAATACTTTGAAATTTCAGAGTGCCTTATACAGAGTAGCTCATTTTCATAAACCATGATAATCTTTGGACAGTGAGATGAGATCTTAACTCATAACAATTACAGGGCCCATTTCAGTGGTGATTTGCTAATTTTTTTTTATTTCCCAACATCCCCTGAGGCAGAGAGAACAAGCATCTCATTGGCATTTAGAGAAAAGGAAACTAAGGTTTATAGAAGGGGAGAGACTAGTCTTAGCCACAAGAAGTGTCATTGCACATTGGAGAAAAAGCAGTGGGACTGGAGTGACAGGATCATCAGACCACAAATTCAGAGCTGGAAAAGACACCAGAGACCCTTAATTTTACAGATGAGGAAAATGAAGACCAGTGAAGTCTGGTCATAAAATTGCATCACAAGATTGATTCAAATCTATGTTGGTTCTGATTCTAAAGCCAGTACTAAAAATATATATGTCTACAAATTATATCTACATGTCTATGTGTGTGTCTAAATATTTCTCCCCCCACTTTTTTTTTGGTGTGTCAATATTCTTTCCATTGTAACAGTCAGAAGTTGTTTTTCTTATTCAGTATTTTTCATGTGTTCAACTCTTTATGACTCCATTTGGAGTTTCTTGGTAAAGGTACTGTAGTGATTTGCCATTTTCTCCTGTAGCTCATTTTACATATGAAGAAACTGAGGCCAAAAGAGCGAAGTGATTTGCTTGGAGTCACAGATTTCAGGAAGTGTCTGAGGTCAGACTTGAACAAAGGAAGGGTCTTTCTTACTACAGGCCCTGCATTCTATCCACTGATTCACCTAGTTGTCTCTGGTCAAAGGCCAGGATTAAAATATCATTTCTGCTACTTAGTATTTAGAGGCAATTCACTTTACCTTCAGAGTCTCAGTTTCCTTAACAATAAAAAAGTAAAATAGACGATCTACTTTTAAAGTCTTTACTACTCCTCAGTTCATGTTATTCATTCAAACCCATCTCTTGACAACAAGTCAACATCCCTTTTTTGTCGCATAGCTTCCAATATATATCGAACTTTCTACAATCTAAGGTAACCATTTCCCTCAGGAACCCTGAGGTTCCCATCAGTGCCCACTTATTTATTCAATAATTATTCAATAACACTAATTATGTATGAAGCACCAAGATATGTGATTGACATGCAAAGATAAAATAGAAATAGCAACAGCCTCCAAGAAGCTTGTACTCAAATTGGGGATAGATAACTGGGAATAGAGACAAGTGAGTATAATGTGATTACAGAGTAATTTAGGTGGAAGGAAAGAATACCTATTGAGATCACTCTTGTCATGACTATATGTGAAATCACTGGAGGTGGAGGGAGTAGACACATATGGAGGAAGCTCAATCTTCCAAGAGATGGGGGTGAGAAGGAACAGCTTTGGGGGATAACCTGTGCAAAAGCAAAGGTGTGGATGGGCACCAGTAGAATATAGAGTATATGAAAGAAAAATAGTACGAAATATCTCTGGAAAGATAAGTTGAAGCCCTACTATGAGCTCTGCAAAAAAAAAAGAGAAATTTTAATTTTATCTCAAAGGTCATAGAAAGTCACTAGAAATTCTTAAACAAGAGTGACAAAATCGTGTGCTTCAGGAATATTAAGTTGTCAGCTGGTTGGTGAATAGATTGGAGAGAGGACAGTTATAATTCTGGGAGACCAATTAGGAAGATGTTAGTCTAGGCAATAAGTGACGAGGACCTTAATTGGGATTGTGTCTGTACAGATGGAGAGAAGGGGGCAGATGTGTGAGATGCTGTAGAGGGATAGTTAAAATGTCACTAATTAGATATGGTGACAGGGTGAGAGTAAGGTGAAAACCTGAGCATCCCTCTCAGGTTATAAACCCGGGTGACTATAAGGATGGTGCAACTGAGGAGACCAAGAAGAGAATTATGGGAAGAGCCAAGGATAGAAAGCCCAGAAAAGGGGCTGGAGGCAATCTGGAATCTTTGACTCAATGAATGCAAAATGGAGCAGTGCCATCCTCCTATCTTCATCCTGGAATGCTATGCCCAATGACAGCTCAGTGAAATGATGGTGTGTGAGGGAGGTGTAATTTACTGGATCAATTTATTGAGCCTGGAGCTAAATCATCGCCCTAGTACAAATGCATAAATTAGGGACACAGAAAGAAAATACTCAATCTATTGTATCATTTTAGCTGATCACTTCCATAAGCTCCCACTCCCTCCCCCCTCCCCTTTCTGCTTCTCTCTCTTTCCTTCTTCCTTCCTTTCCCTTTCCCTTTCTCTGTCTCCCCTCTCTCTCTTCCTCTCCTTCCTCACTCAATTTCTTTCTCAAACATACACACATACACAGACACCCAGATACAGACACCCAGACACAGACACACACACACACCCTCTCAATTCAGGGATCATCTGATTCAACTAAATGGGTGACCAAGAATTTCTAGATGGAATGGTCTGACAAAGAGTTCAAATACAAAAGGCTAAGTTGTCTTTCCAGGAAAGCTGTGACCAGCTTAGGTATGTACAGATTTACATATCCCATATAAAGGTAGGATGGCAAATTTAGAGCTAAAATCAGTGAATTCATCTTTCCAAGTATAGATAAGGAAATTGAAAAACAGAAAAGTTAAATGATTTACCTAGGTTTATACTACTAGCTAAAAAAAAGTGACAATTGAATCTCATTTCTCCTGACTCCAAGTTCATTGCTCTTGTCAGCAGATCAGATTCAGACAAAATTTCAGAGAAATCTGGGAATACTTATATGAATTGATATACAGTAAAGAGGTAAGGATGAGAAAAATATCTTCTGTGACAATAGTTTAAAAATGAACAATTCTAAGAAGCACAGAATGGGAAGGACACTGCATGAAAACAATGCATGTGAAAAAAAGAATCTAGAGGTTTTATCAAAACTGTGAACTGATGGTCAGCAATGTGCGTGGGTAAGTAGCCACTGTGTTTTTAATAGTGGCATGACTTCCCGTGATGAGCAAGGAGATAATCCCAATGGCCAGAATATTTCTGGAATTTAAAAACAATACAAATTCCTTTATATCTTAGAAAAACTATTAAATGCCTGCTAGTGGCAAGGAAGCCAAAGACAGAGAAGGACCTGTCCTCAAGGAGTTTCCATTTTATCAGAGTATCACATCCACAAACATTGAAGTGTCTATAATGTCCCAAGAACCATGTTTAGTACAGGAGACCCAGAGTCAGAAGGTCGAAGCGCATCTGACCTCAAGGAACTTCCATATTAGAGTGCATGGGGCAGGGGGAATCTCAAGTATCTAGCAATCAATCCACAAATATTGATTAAGCACTTTGGCCAGGCACAATGCTAAGTGCTGGGAATCTAAAGAAAAAACAAAAAGCACTTTCTGCCCTCAAAAAATTTACATTCTATGGCAGAAATGGATGTACATGTAGAGGCTCACATAGACTATATGACTGTCATTAGAGGCGGCAGGCTAATGCAATTAAAGTTTATAGCATATAGTAGGCACTTCATAAATGTTTATTAATTCATTGATAATAATGGCAGCTCTGTCATGCTTTTAGGTTTACAAAACCCTTGCAAAGTAGACAGCAGAAACATGACAATTTTCCCTTTCTAGACAATAGAAGAAGAGTATAGAGAGGTGAAGTCACTTCCCTAGGGTCCCACTGATGCTGGAAGATGAGTACTTGGGTCATTTCCAGCCCCAGGATTCCATGTCTACCATTCTATCATCTCCCCTCTCCTTGTTCTAATATCTATTGTGTAAAGTGATCCTTTGACTGCAGTCTCATTAAGAGGCAGAAGCCCAGAGGACTCCTCTCCTGGAGATGCCAAGGGCTGCCACAATGAGGCACTTGTTCAGTATTCTCTCCTGGCTGTCTCGTCTTCTTCAGAGTTTTGATAATAAAGTACCAGGCCTAACAGAAAGTCTTTGCCATTGTTTTCTGTGCAGCCCCAAGTTATGATTAAGCACATGTCTCTCTCTTTTTGTTACTTCAGGCACAAGTTAACTTATGAAAATGAAGCTGTCATCTTGGCTTATTCATGTATCATTGCTAACAGCCAGATGAGGGAAATCGAGCTGGCCCTAGCCTATATCTTGCCATCTACAGGTGCTTCAAAGGAGGAGAAGAAAGTAAAAGATAGCACCCTCTCTTTCCTTCTTCACACCCTGCTACTGTGAAAGTGGGATTCTTGTTGCTTGGTAGCAAAATGCCACAGATGAGATGCCAGTGTTTAACTCTGACCACACCACAATGTACATCTGACCCTTTCATTTTACAATATAAATGACTGAGATCCAGAGAGGTGACCTCATGTCTCATATTACAGAGGTGGTAGGAAGGGGAAGCCTGATGGAAAGGTCCATGGGCTCAACCTCAAAGTCATCCCTTGTGATTTGGAGAGAAAGTTGGAGCCACATAATAGTGGAAGGGAACAAGCACGTGTACCAGTAGTAAAGATGATGTGGTGGGCATCCAACAGATAGTCTCATTTGATCCTCTGAGGAAACCTGGCAGGGAAGTGATATGATTATTCCCCAACTAACATTCGAGGAAACCCAGAGAGGCAGGGGTTAAACGGCTTGCTCAGAGTCACACTAGATAGGAAATATCTAAGGGTGGCTTTGAAGGAAGGCTTGCCTAGCTCCAAGTCAAACGCTTTTTCTTTCCACTGCAACACTTAGCTGGAATGGAATATCTTGTATTAGGAGTCTGGCACTGGGGTCCTACGAACAATTGTCTAGAAGGTCTGAGGGTTTTTTCTTTTTCTTTTTTTGATCAAGGGTGACTTGTCTAAGACTTTCTGAGGTGGTAATGTTCAGTAGGAAGGTGTCTGGGAAGTCAGTGGAGGTGTGCTAGGACCAGGTCAGGAATGGAAATAACGATTGTTTGTCATGGGGCTAAAATCCTGGGAGCGTCTGCTGGGGGATCAGAGTCTGCTAGCCAAACTGCCCCAGGTTCCTGTGGTCATGGAAACCTTCTTCTCTGAAGGAAGTCTTCCTCATTCAAGATTTCCTTATGGATTTTGACACGGGGGAATCTATTTTCTGGGTGAAAAGCCATCTAAATGTGTACCATTTCCGGATTGAATAAAAGTATTTATTAAGGACTGACTATGTATGACAAAGAATTAGGCTACTTAGGTGGATAGAGAAGTGGCCTGGAGATAGGAAGACCAAATTTCCTAGCTGGGTGTCCTTGGGCAAGTCATTTAACTTCTGTGCCTTTATCTGTAAAATAGGGATAATAACAGAATCTACCAGAGAGCTTTAAAGTGCTATAGAAATGCTACTCATGTTCTACTGCTACTATTACTATTGCCACTGCTGTCACTACTGCTGCTGCTCTTATTTCTACTTTTGCTTCTGTTGTTGCTATCACTACTATTTTTACTTTGATTTCTCCTTTGGCTACCACTGAGGTACCGGTAGCTGCTGCTGCTACTATCACCTTTACTACTCTTAGTTTTTCTGCTGCTCCTGTTTCTTATTCTTTTGCTATTACTATTACTATTACTATCATCACTTCTCTTTCTCCTTCTCTTCTGCCTCTTTGTCTTCCAAATGAAAGTTGTGGATTGAGAGAAAGGGGTTCGAGGTTGAAAGCAAGATGCTGCAAGTGGATGACTGATTGGTCTGAATTTTCCTTTGGTCTAGGGCTGGATAATTCAAAGAACCATAGAATCAAAGATGCAGAGTTGAAAAGCAACTTCAGGGTCTAACAATCTAAACCCTACATTTTATATATGAAAAAACTGAGATAAATTTGCTTGCCCATTATTACATAACTAAGAAATAACAATGTAGTGATCTTCATTTATGTTTTGGGACTCTGAGTTCAATACTCTTTCCATAAGTGGAGTTCAGTATATGAGGTTGTTTAAACTCACAAAACAGTTTGATTAGTGCCCCCCCCCAAGTCAAGAAAGTTTCCAAGCTCATTGGTTTAATTAACATCCCAATCCTCCTGGGAATGTTTTTTGAATGGTCCTAAAGGTGCAATAATAGGTTGGATGGTATCTTAACCAGTTGGATGGCAAACTGGGAAATGAGAACATTCCAGAGACTTCACTCATACTCATTTTGGGCTGATGAAATCCTACCAAATAAGAACTGGGGTTAAGACAAAAGCTAGGTTTCCACAAAATTATATGCTAGGACCATTTTGCTCTCTCCATTGTACTTTAATGGTTGAGTCCTAGAAAGAATGTTATATATAGGGTTAAAATACAGGTTACTCACTTCTTTTTCCATACAGCCTTAGGCAAATAACTATCTTCCTGAGCCTCATTTTCCTCATTTGTAAAAAGGAAACTAGAGGTTAAAGGGCTTCAAAAAACATCAAATACTTAGAGGAATGCTATAATTGAAGAAAACAGAACAATGGCACTTTGCCATTTACTAAAATTTACAGAAGAATATCCATTCCTGGAATGGAGGTGGGTGTGAGTGTGGGTGTTGGTCCTCCAAAATAACTGAAGAGGAAATGGTAGGAGAGAATTTAAACAACCTTACGAGATTTCAAAAATAATATTTCTATGGGTATTCTTTCTATTGTACATATTTCTAACCTTCCAACTCTATTTTTTTCCTTCCCTCCCTCATGATATATCCAATTACAACCTAATCCATAGGTTATGGGCTTTGAAACTGTGCTTTCCTAAATTTATCTGGATGTTATAATCACTTATTTTGTGTATGCCACCCAAGCACTGGATCATTGTGATTCTCCTGGCTTTATCGACCTGACTTTATAAAGCCAGCACCCTCGAGGCTATTATTAACACTTAGATGCTGTGTTTGTGTGTAACAAAGGCATCAGCCTCCAAGTTGACAGTGGAGTTAGGGCCATCACCTTATGATTTTAGGAATCCTGGGAAAGGACTTATCAATATTCCTCATAATCCCATTCCAGTTCATTTTTATAATAATAATAGTAATTGTAAAATGAATTAGCACTTACATAGCTCTTTTTTTTATAATGGTTTTGTTTTTTGCAAGGCAAATGGGGTTAAGTGGCTTGCCCAAGGCCACACAGCTAGGTCATTATTAAGTGTTTGAGACTGGATTTGAACCCAGGTGCTCCCGACTTCAGGGCCGGTGCTTTATCCACTTCGCCACCTAGCCACTCTACATAGCTCTTTAAGATTGCAAAGTGGGGTGACTAGCTGGCGTAGTGGATAAAGCACCAGCCCTGGAGTAAGGAGGATCTGAGTTCAAATCTGATCTCAGACACCTAATAATGACCTAGCTGAGTGACCCTGGGTAAGTCATTTAACCTCATTGCCTTGGAAAAACTAAAAAAAAAAGATTGCAAAGTACTTTAAAAATACAATCTGTGATGATCCTGGGAGATATATGTTGTTCATATTTTCAGAGGCAAACAGGGTTAAGTGACTTACCCATGGTCTAGCAATTAGGAAATGTATGAGGCTGGATTTGAACTCAATTCTTCCTGACTCCGGTTCTAGTACTCTATTAGCCATGTCACCTGATTCCTCAAAAACTGAGATTCAACCTTTTGTCTTAAGTAGTGTAACTTCTTTTTAATTGGACTATCACCTTCCAGCCCCCCCCCCCCCCATTTAGTCTCCACAGGATTGCCAAAATAATCTTCCTAGAAATCAAATTTATGTCAACCCTTTTCTCTAGAAACTTCAGTGGCCTCCTATGGCTTCTAGGATAAAATATACTGCTATCCTACTTGGGGCTGCCAAGAATTCAAACTTGCCTATAGAGAGTATCATTCGGATAGGCTAGCCACACACAAGGTGAACACTCACATGGAGGGCAGAAGAAGTGGTATGAGGACATGCTCAAGCTTTCTTGGAAGAATTGTAGCATAGACCGAGAGAGATGGGAGACCCTGCTGGCACAGGACAGCCTGGAATGGCATGCCCTCATCAAAGAAGGCACTGTTGTACTATGAGCGTAGCAGAATCCCAGCAACACCAAGAAAACATGAAATCAAAAGCTAGAAGCATCTCTACCCTATGGTAGTCTGCCTTCCAAGATCATATTGATCTGATCAGCCATAACTGGACACACTGTACCTTGACCCAAACATCATAATGTCATTGATCCTCCTCAAGTAAGAAGGATAAACAACAGCAAAAGAATAAAATACAAAACCCTCTAGCTGGTATTTAAATCCTTTGCAATATAGCTCCAGTCCATCTTTAACAACTTATTTCATAATGCTCTCATTCCTAAAATCTATGTTTAAATATGGTGGGTATGTTTGCATTTCCTGAATGGCACATTTCATCTAGTACTCCCATATCTTGGCAGGGTTGCCATGACTTGAATGTTCTCCCTCCTCATGCCTTCCTCTTAGGTTCACTAGCTTCCTCTAAGCTTCAAAATATGGGTCCCCATTTATAATTATTTTTAGTGTTTTCTTTCTCTTTAAACTTCTGAGTACATGCTTATTTCTGTGCATGGTAGAGTAGTAGATAAGCTTCTGGAAGGCAGGACAAAAATCATTTTTGTCTTTCTATATTCCCAGGATTGAACAGACAATGATAACTTATGGAGATATGTCTTAAATTAGTGAAGATTGTTCAAACCTCAGAAGTAATGAATATAATAGCTAGATTATTGGCCCCAGATTATTTTTCTACTGCAACTAAGATCACTTTCTTCTATATTATAATGCCATAAAGGAGCCAGACTTCTGCTGGGCTTGATTAATGGAATCATAATTAATGCTCTCCTTTTCCATCTACTTGAGCTTTTCCTCCTTCCTATTAAACAAAGAAATCTAAAACATAAATATTAAAGAAAACTATATTTTTGTAAGATCTACAAAATAGACATCCTGGAATACTAGAGCAGGGAGGTAGTACAGTGTACAGAGTGCCAAGCCTAGAGTCAGGAACATTCCTCTTCCTGAGTCCAAATCTGGTCTCAGAATTTCTCAGCTAAGTCACCTTAGGCAAGTCACTTACCCTGTTTCTCTCAGTTTTCTCATCTATAAAATGAGCTGGAGATGGAAATGACAAATCAATCAGAATCTTTGCCACGAAAACCCCAAATGAGATGATGAAGAAATGGACATGACTCAAAAACAACTGAGCAAACAGCTAAAACCTTACTTTTCTTCAGGGATTATAAATTACTGCATTAATTTAGTTGTCTCTTCTGAAGAGAACACACTTTTCTGCCTCATCATAAACACTTTTTATCTTCTTTGTGACATTCCCTCAGCTCTGGGATCACTGATCAAGTTTACTCTCCCCATTTCACCCACCTATACATGGCTCAACTACCTTAAGTAAATAGGTGACCTTGACATTCCCTCTACTCCTCTGCTTTCATCTGATTAATGAATCCCTCAGGACTGTATACAATTCAACTAGAGTTTCACATGGAGTTCAAATCTCTGCCCTTGACTTTCTTTTCAGATAGAAGCAGAGGCTTGTATAAGATTACTTTCTATTCATTTGCAAAAATTTTGCACCTGTGGTTGGGTCCCTGAACATTCAGGACCCCTCAATCTGTTTGTGCCAGAGGGGAGAAGAAACAAACAAAAAAAAGATTACATATGCCTTCCACTGGTCAGGGTGACTTTTCTATTGACTAGCTTTCCCCCAATTTGAAGGACCCCTAATCTGATGACTCATCATCCTTAGTTTTGTGAATTTGGAAAGTTTTTTTAAATGTTCGTTCTCAAATGCATGTAATTACTCAATTGACAGAGCCTTCTCGCCTGGCAGTCAGGACACCTGGTTTCTATAGTGGTACTGAATGTACTATCCAGGCAGGGCTGAGTCCATGAAGAAATGACTTTTCTGAGCTTACTCCAGCTGCATTTTTGATACAGAATTTGTTCAGAAATGCTAAGGGGAGTATTTTAGAGTCCTAAATGGAGTACCCCAATGGGTATGATGTTCTAACAGTCATTTAAAGAGGAAAAGAAAGGGAGGGGACTGAAACTCGGAGAGAAAAAAAAAACCCATCTAAAAATCCAATAAACATCCTGTTAATGTTTCCATCTGCCAAGTACCAAGAGCAAGTTTTCCTCTAGCCAGCCTCGAGTGAGTCCGCATTAACTTAATTTATGACTTTAAAACTCTTGCCTCAGTTTCAAATAATGATTTCTCTCTTCTTCCTTTCATGATCTTTGGTCTAAGGAAATGGGAAATTCTACAGAGAAATGCAAGACTCTCGGGCTTCTTTCCAAGCTGGCTTTTTATCACACCAGACTCCCCAGTTGCTTTGCAGCAGGCAGCCTTCTCAGGCTGGGGCTATTAGATCAGGGAAATAATACTGGCCTAGAGTCAAGTAGAAATTTAACCCATCTGGATTGTTTGAATTTTTTTGGTTTTATTTTCAAAAACATCCTTTGTTTATATCATTCAAGTATTCTACTCACAGATATTAATGAAGAACTCTCTATTCTCTAATAAGACGACTTTGGATTTTAAAAATAGCTTTCCTACTAAGAGAAGCTGCAGAATATTTTTGAACTTACAAGGATCTTTGTATTTGAGTTCAGTCCTCTCCCTTTTGTATTTTTGTTGTTTTTCAGTTGTTTCAGTAGGGTTTGACTCTCTGTGTCCCCATTTGGGGTTTTCCTGGCAAAGACAGTGGTGTGGTTTGTCATTTTCTCCTCTAGCTAATTTTACAGATGAGGAAATAGAGGTAAGCCAGGTGAAGTGTCTTTTCCAGGGTCACACAGCTAGTATCTAGAGTCAAATTTGAACTCAGGTCTTGCTGACATCCAGACCCAGTCACCTAGCTGCCCTCTCCTCAGTCTACTCAATTTTAACAAAATCGACTCAGGATCTACTATTGAGCCTCAGTTTCCTTATTTGCAAAATAGCTTCATAATATTTCCAAAACTTATTCATTAGAATTATCATAAAGAAAGTGTTAAATAAATCTTAAAGTTCCATATAAATATAAATTTATATTATTTAACCTAATTATTAACAATAATAGTAATGACAATTATAACAGCAGTTATTAGGCTATTTGTTTTCTTTTTGGTGTAAGAAGCTCCTAGGAGGGAACTTAGCTCCACCAGAACAGAACTTTGATTATTTCGCATGCCATCACTTTTGAGAGTTGCCTAGAGCACTGAGGAGTTATGAGAGGAGTCACACGTCACCTTCTTGACTCTAAGACCAACTCTTTAAGCTCTACTGCCATAGCCTCCTCTTCCTCCTTAACAGCCTTATGAAGAAGGCAGGATATTTTTATAGAGGTTACTGTCTTGGATTCTCTCAGTGGTCTTCAGTCCCGGCAAAGGAGAACTATCCACATATCCCAAGGTTGGAGTCTTTTAGAAATATTTTCATTGTCATGTTCTAGAACTTTATGTTCCAAGTTCCAGGTCATCATCCATTATCTAGGGTTAAAATCCTACCTATAAAGATTGAATGTTTGGATTGAATGGGAGGGAGGGGAGCTGGGTGAGAAGCACTATCCTTGTTCATCTCTTGATTCTTCCAGGTAACAACAATCTTTCCCTCCATAGACACAATGGAACATGGAGCATACCCTTCTTTCAGGAATTTGTTATCTATTATTTTTTGTTTTAGTTTAGTTTTTTTTTTTTTAGGTTTTTTTCAAGGCAAAAGGGGTTAAGTGGCTTGCCAAGGCCACACAGCTAGGTAATTATTATTAAGTGTCTGAGGCCAGATTTGAGCTCAGGTACTCCTGACTCCAGGGCTGGTGCTCTAGCCATTGCACCAACTAGCCTTCCCTATTATTTTTTAATTATAGCATTTTATGCATGTGCTATCTATTCCATATAAATGGAAATTTCCATAAGGTCAGATTTATGCATCAGATCTTAATATCTTTGTGCCTCAGTACCCTCACTTGTAAAATGAGGGGTTTAGGAACACAGAATCTCTAAAGTTCCTTCCAGCTCTAAATCTATGATCCTAAAATCCTAAGAAGTTGGGCAAATTTTGGGGCAAGTTGGGAATTTTCAGATATTTTCATTGTATCTAATTTATATTCTAAAATGTTTTACACTTGAAGATTTAGAGTTGTTTATCTGGTAAAACCATATTTACAGAAGAGTTTACTCCCTGATGATGATGGATAAATATTGTGCTGATGGGGAAAATGAGGCAAAGCACTGCTAATATCCTCGTTTCTCTCTTGGACCTCAGATATGCCAAAGCTTGCATTAGAGCCTTAGCCTCTTGGTTTTCAAAGCAACATTTTTTTTCCCCTGCAACATAAGGCTTAGACTACAACTAAGACTTGATTTCAAGATTCAGAGAGCCACTGACACTGATAAATGAGGTAATAAGTGATTCTCTTTAGCTGAATTAGGCACAAATAAAATTTTGCTCATGTTGCCATGTAACCTGGTCCCACTGTTATGCCAGTCACAGTACAATGGAGGAATTCCAAGTAGAAATGATCATCTTCCGAGAATGAAGACAGGAGGCCTAATTGATCTCTCTGTCTCAAATAGCTACCCAAACCAGTCCATCCTCCATACTTTGCCAAAGGGATTTTTCCTTAAGAATGAATCCAATCCAATCCAATCTTATCACTACTTTATCAACAGCTTCCTATTGCTTCTAGGATAAAACAATAAGCAGCTTTCTTTGGATTTTTAAGCCCCACACCACCCCAATTCAGCCCAACTGCTCTTTTCTCTCTTTCTAACATAACAATTCATTTCTCATCTCCATACCTTTGTAGGGGATAGCATTGGTTATCCCCTACAACTAGGCAGCTGTGGGGCAAAGTGGATAGCATCCTAGGCCTAGCATTAGGAAGACCTGAGTTCAAATCTGACCTCAGACACTTACTAGCTATGTGACCTTGAGCAAGTCACTTAACCTTGTTTGCCTTAGTATCTCATTTGTAAAATGAACTGGAGTAGGAAATGGCAAATCACTCCAGTGTTTTTGGTAAGAAAACCCCAAATGGAACCAAGAAGGGTCAGATACCACTGAAAGCCAACTGCACAACAACACCAACAAATGACTATTAATGGAATTAATTTATATTTGCAGGAGAAGAGACTGAATTAGATCTCTGAGATCTTTTCCAACTTCTAATCTGAGTTTTGCAAATCAGAAATATAATAAGTAAAGGGAGAATTGAACTTAGCCATAGGGACCAATAGTTATAGGGTACCTTTCTCTAGGTGGACCCTGTGATAAAGCTTTCATTTCACTGAACTAACACCATCACTTCCTTTCTTTAGTTCTTTCTTTTAGTTCTCTTTAGTTGACTTCCTGTCTTATCATTTTACTGAAACTGCTCCCTCCAAAGTTATCAGTCATCTTTTAATTGTTAAAAATAATGAACTTTTCCCAATTCTCATTCTTTTTGATCTTTTTTGAAGGCTCTGACCTTGAAAAAAGATCAAAAAGAATGAGAATTCTTTTCCTTGATACTCTCTTTCCTATAGGTTTTCATGACACTACTCTTCGTCTCTCTGTGTGTCTGTGTCCCTGTGTCTCTTGTATCTCTTTCTTTCTCTGTTTCTGTCTGTCTGTCTGTCTCCCCTGGTTCTCCTTCTACCTTTTAAACTACTCCTTCTTAGTCTCTATTTCTGGGTATACTTTCAGGTCACATTCCCTGATGGTGGTATCCTTCAATGCCCTGTCCTCAACATTCTTCTCTACACTATTTCCAATGATGATCTCATCAATTTTGAGAGATTCACTGATCATTGCTATGCCAAGAATTCTCAGATATCCTCCAACCCAGACCTTTCTTCTAACCTCTATACTTCTATCTCAGCTTCCTTAACTTTGATATCTCATATAAACTTTAAACTCAACACATCCCAAAATGAACTCCTTCTCTTTCTCTTTACTTCTTCCTATTCCAATACTATGAAAGAAGTCACCATCCTCCTGGTCACTTAGGCTTTCAACCTAGGCATTATTCTCCCAACCTCACTCTAGTTCATAATCTCATATCCAATGTGATGCCAAATCTTATGGATTTGACTAAAACAATACCTCACATTTCCCCCTTTTCTTCTCCAATACCACCCATACTCTGGTGCAAGCTTTTATTATCTTATGCTAGATTATTGCAACAGCTTTCTGGTTGATTTTGTTGTCTCAAATCTCTCCTCATTCAAATCTATCATCCATTTAGTTATCAAACTGATTCTCTTAAAGTATTGGTCCGATCACGTCAACCCTCATTCAACAAATTCCAGTGACTCCATATCACCCCCAGGATCAATAAAATATTCTCTGCTTAGTATTCACAGGAATTTATAATTTATAATCAAGCCCTAATATACCTTTTCATTCTTCATATACCTCACTATCTTCCTTCTTGTCCCTTGACCAAGGTTCATCTCCTAACTCCTGTAATTCTCTTCTTCTTCTTCATCTCTGCTTCCTGACTTCCCTGGTTTCCTTTAAGTCCAAGCTAAAACCTTACTTTTTCTAAGAAATCTTTCCCTATCTCCTTTAATGCTACTATCTTCCCTCCATTGAACATCTCTCATTTTTCCTGTGTACTTCCAGTTTCCCCCATTAGACTGGAAATTCTTTGAGAATAAGGTCTATCCTGGGCTGTTTCTGATATCCCCAGCACTGATTCTCTCTCTCTCTCTCTCTCTCTCTCTCTCTCTCTCTCTCTCTCTCTGGTGCTTAAAAAATTCTTGTTGAGTTAAACTTGATTTGGATCCATCAATATCCACGATTCAAGAAATCTCTAGTTATAATTCTGCTATTGGCGCCATCTTCCCACTACTGTCAATGGTTAAGAGTTGACCAAACTCATATAAATATGAACACCAACCATTCCTGCCTATTTCTGCATTAATGCTTCAAGTACCTTCTGATCATTAAGTCACCACATATCTCAGAGCATAATCTAAAGGGTAAGTGAAAACAAAACTGAATTAGCCAGCTCAGTTTTTCATACAACTAGCTGACCAAAGCCTCCTTTAAACAGAGTCCTTTCCTCAAGGACAACACACCTATAATACTTGCCTAATGGTCTTTCTCTTGGCATGATGTTAAATCAGCTACAATAACTATGAAAAGGGCTTTCCTCTTGATAGCTCAAACAGTCCATTACAATGGATGGGGTGACTCTCAAATTTGTAGAACACCTCTAGCAAGGACCCCAAGAGGGTGGGGACTAATATAGAAGTGTGTGGACCATGAACCTCCAAATGAATAATAAACCACATTTACAGAATGCCTTATGGTTTATAAAATTCTCAACCCATTCTCATATCTTCTCTCACTGGTGTTTTCAGCAGGTTTTAGTATAATAATTAACATGCCTGTTTTACAGATAGAGGGTTTGGGATTCAGAGAGGTTCAGTGACTTGCATAGCTAACATGTAAAAGAAAGGATCTGAACCCAGGAAATTCTGATACAAAGTGTAACACTATCCACTCTACCATGCTGCCTCTCATTAGTAGACTAGCTGTGATTTGACTTAAAAGCAAAGTGCTCTTTGCATTATATCACTTTAATTACAGTTCTATTTATTTCCTAGCTATAGTTCACATCATCTCTTTAGGTCTCAGTTTCCTCCTTTGTAAAATGAAGGGTTTGTATTGCTTCTCCATTCTCTTGTAGAATTAAATTTGTAATACTTTGATCCTCTCCAGGTTCCACTTTCCTCATGTGTAAAATGAAAAGTTTGGCCCAAATGGCCACTGTGATTCCTGCATTTTCTAAATTGATGATCTTATCATTGCTTACACCAAGTTTAATTCTCTATCCATTACTTGGTCACCTCAAAACAAATCAGTTGTAAAGGTGGAGAGAAGGCTCAAATCAAAAGACTTGGAGCTAACAGAGACCTTAGATTATCCATTCTATGCCCTGCCATCCCACTTAGTATATCTTAGCTTGATTTTCATCCTAGTTTCTCTGATTATAAATTGAGAGTTTTTTCTATTACATGGTCCTGCCAGAGCTTCAAAGTTCACCTTTTATATTCCTTACTTTACTGACCCATAGACCTAGAATATAATTCCAGGGTTCTGAGTTGATAGTACAAATCCAGGAAAGTTATTTAATTTGTCAGCATGGATTCTGTGCTTTAAAATGGGGTCATTTAGAAATTGCTTGCCTTTTGAAAATGGCAGATAAAATTGTCTTTGAATGCTATACATAAAAGGTATGATATAGGCTCAAGATAGGGATAATTAGATAGTGTAGCAGCTAGCGTTTTTTGCATTTGGGTTCAGAAAAACTTAAATTCGAATCCTGCCTCTGTATGACAATGGGTAAGTCATGTAAGTCATCTCAAAATTACTTTTCTACTCTGTAAGAAAAGAGATGATAATAGTACCTACCTTTCAGAATTGTTGTGAAGATTAAATAAGATAATAAATGAAAAGAGCTTTGTAAACTCTAAAGTTTTATTGTCATTATTATTACAAGTATTCTAGGTTACCTGTTTGTCTTTTTTTAGGTTTTTTTTTTTTTTTGCAAGGCAAATGGAGTTAAGTGGCTTGCCCAAGGCCATACAGCTAGGTGATTATTAAGTGTCTGAGGTCACATTTGAACTCAGGTACTCCTGACTCCAGGGCTGGTACTCTATCCACTGTGCCACCACCTAACTGCCCCTTTGTCTTTTCTTTCTTACAAGGAAATTTACCTTCTGTTGGTTCTGGGAAGACAAATGTGATATATTACAAAAAGTACTGGTTTTGCAGTCAGAGGATCCTGGGTTGGAATTCTACTCTGTCATTTAGTCAATAAACAATTATTAAGCACCTGCTATGTGTCAGACACTCTGTGAAGTGCTGGAACTGGTGGGACCTTGGGGAAGTCACTTCCCCTGTACAGAACTCATTTTTTTCCCCACTGTAAAATGAGCAACATGGACTAGATAACCTCTAAAGCGACCCTTAGCTCTAAACCCAGGAGTCATCTTTATCTTTCAAGAAGTTTAGAAAGTCAATAATATTCAACAGAGAAAAGAACAAATCTGGAATTGGGGCTGCCTTCCCCCACCAATTATTGGACAAACTGGTTACCATTCTTCAATTTGTATTCATTGGAATGGAGGGAGGTAAATGGGCAATGAAAATGAGCATTAATATTAAAGATACTTTGGAGGTGTTCAATTTTGAATGATTGATTTGAACTCCAAAAATATGATCAAATCCTGGCTCTATCCTTAGAATATGTGTGCCAGACCTCAGTTTTCTTTCTTTTTTTTTAATGGGGGAATTAGATTAGTTGGCCTTGGAGAGTCCCTGGAGCTCTCAATTTAGGATGCTCTAATTTAGAGAAAGAAAGAATGAATGGAAATCTCTTATGCAAATGGTGAAAACTTCAGGACAATTTTGTATAGTTTTAAAAGGGGCCACTGGCAAAAAAGGAATTCTTCATATTGTCTTCCCTCTCTGTTCCTTTCAATTGATCAGAGGGATAATAACAGTTCATAATAACCTCATCTTTTTCACTTAGTTCTCTCTTCCCAAAATTCGTGGGGCAGCAATTGCCCCAGTTTTATAAAGCTGGAAAGTGGGACAGAGGTAGGGGAAGAAGTGATGTTAATGGTCCATTATTGTGCAAACCAGAAGGTTCAAACTACGATTCAGAGTGAAATAGCATGGGGATGAGACCTAATGGGACAGGGAATAGGAAGAGAAAGAGGAAAGTGGTAAAGAGTAAGGGAAAATGAGATGGAAAGCTTGAAAGGGAAGGTGGAGGGGAAAAGGTAGAGAAAAGAAAAGAGAGGACAAAGGGAGAGGAAAAGAGGAAGAGAAGGAAGGAATACAAGGAGAAGGGGAAGGAAAAGAATATAAGGGGGGAAAATGAGGATTGTGAAGATGAGAAAGGGGAGAAAGGAAAAAGTATAAGAGCTTAAGGGGAAAAGAAAGGAAAGGAAGCTGAAGAGCAAAGGAAGAAGGGAAGCAGAAGAAAAGGAACAGAGGAAGAAGAGGGATAAAAAAAGTGGAGAGGAGATGGGGGGAAAAGGGGCAATATATCTCTATTTCTATAGGTAAATTCCAGGACTGCAGGTTGGAATTTTCCTGGCAAAGTTGTTTTCATATCAGCATAGTGTGAATATACCCCAGGTGAGTCACAGTGGGTAAGAGGCTGTTGTCACAGACTCCAAATGGAAAAGGTCACCAGTTTAGTAAAAGTGGCAGGAGGAAGCTTAACTGGGAAGACATTTGTCCCCTTGGCAGGCTTTATGCTGCCAAGACAAATGAATAGGTTAAGTTTCTGACTGTGAACAGATATGCCTAAGTCACATTTAGAAGCTCTGAGTAGAGGAAGTCGGTCATCTGACTGACAGAATCGAAGGATGGATGAGAAAGACAATTCCCTTTAGACAAAAACTTTTGCAAATATTTAGTTTAAAGTGACCAAAACACACTTTCAGGCCACTCTTCCTCTTGTTGCAACTTTCAGTTCATGTCATCCAATTCAAAGACTTCTTCCTTTTCCCACTAACTGCTGGTTTGCTGATTCTGTCATTTTTAGGAAATGAAGGTACAAGCTATAGCTGCAATGACAACTGCAGTCATAATAATAATAATAATAATAATAATAAATAATGATAATAAAAACCACCACTACTACATTTACTGGTGCTGCTGCTGCTATTGCTTACCTGAGTTATGATGGATAAACAAGTCCTACAGATTTCCCTCAACTTGGACTGCTTCTGAAAAGTCCTTCTATATTATTTAGGCTGAACTTTCCTGCTCTATTTAGGGAACCATCAACTCCTGGTCCTGACTGAATTCTCCTAGATCCTTCAGAAATAAATATAATGTGGTCAAAAATAATGTTAAATTTAGAAGGGACACTAGAACTTTATTATTAATCATAATTATTATATTATTTTATGATATAAATTTATTATATAATTATACAATATATTATATATTAACATATGATATTATTAAAATATGCATACCTCAAATCTGGACAGTATACTAAAAAGTAGATGCATCACCATATCAAAAAATGCCTGTAGAGTCAAAGTTATAGTTTTTCTAGTAACAATGTATGGCTGTGAAAAATGGACTATAAGGAAATCTGAGCACCACAGAATCAAAGTTTTTGAATTTTGGTGCTGGAGAAGACATTTGAGAGTCCCTTGGTCAGCAAAGAGATCAAATCAATTACACTTAAATCAGGTTATTCACTGGAAGGTCAACTATGGTCACATAATGAGAAAATGGGGCTTCTAGAAAACCCTGAAGATGGGAAAGATTCAAGGTAAAAGAGAAAGGGACAGCAGAGGATGAGATGAATAGTCATGGAAACAATGAAAATGAATTTGGACAGACTTTGAGAGATAACAGAGGATGGAAAGGCTTGTTCCATGGGGTCTGGTCCATAGGGTCATGAAAAGTCAGACATGACTGAACAACAGCAATAGCCCAGACTACCTATATTAGGTCTGTACCCCAAAAAAGATTAAATGAAAAGGAAAAAAAGACCCATATGTAAAAAATATTTATAGCAGAGTAACAGAAGGCAAAGAAATGGAAACTGAAGGAATGCCCATCAACTGGAGAAGGGTAGAACAAGTTATTGTATATGATTATAATAGAATACTACGGTGCTGTAAGAAATGATGAAGAGGATGGGTTCAGAAAAAAACTTGAAAGACATATAAACTGATGCAAAGAGAAGAAAGCAGAACTACTATACACAGTAATAGCAATATTATAATGATTATCTACTGTGAAAGACTTAGTATCTTTAATCTACCTTCTTCCAGATAGCAAATTGATGAAATCAATCTATATTGAAGCATATTTTTCCTTTCCTTCCCTCTCTCAATATAACTAATATACAGATATATTTTACAGGACTCCATATGTATACCATCTCAAAGGGCAGGGAAGGGGAGGAGGGAGGGAGAGAATTTGGAACTGAAAATGCATTCTTTAAAAGATAGCATTTTATATTTTCCAATTAAATTTGAAGAAAATTTTCAACATTCATTTTTGAAAGATTTTGAGATCCAAATTTTTGTCTCTCCCTCTCCTTTCCCCTTCCCAAGATGGCATGCAATCTGCTATAGGTTATCCATGTGCAATAATGTAAAATATATTAGTCATATTGTAAAAGAAGAAACAGAACCCGAAAACTCAAAAACAAAAACAACAAAAAAAAGGTGACATAGTATGCCTTGATTTCCATTCTGAGTCCATTAGTTCTTTCTCTGAATGTGAATAAGATTTAAAACAATTAAAAAAATTTTTTAAAAAAGCTATGTTTTCAAAACTGGTGCCCAGAACTGAGACTGATAATCCCTCCATGTTCTTTCCAGTTCAGAGTAAAGTAGGACTGTGAATATACATATTAAAGATTCCACACTTCTATGAGTTCAAAAATAATTCCTATAATAATGCATTTGAGCCAGTTACATTAATTTTTCTTCTTTTGGTCTTTAAAGCTTGATCTGTTTTATGGGATGACTCTCTAGGAAAATGAGGGAAAGGCATACTACAGGATGTATAGTAAGCTTTTTTAAAAAAAGTATCAGTAAAATTTATTATTTAAAATAAAGAATAATAGAAATTGGCCATGGATCAAAATCAAGCTAGTACTTAATAAAATGCCCGTTTTCTTCTCTTTTCAAAGTCAAGGCATTTGGCCATGCCCAGTATTTTAGCACTTTTTTTACTGCCCAATGAGTTTTCCAAGATCACAGATTGCATCTCTGCAATTGCAGTCACACATTTTTCTGTCACCCAATTTGTTCCCACTGAGTGACTTTTCGTATAATGGTACTGGCTAAATACTTAATAGGACAGTTGGATTCTCTTTTGCTGTTTTTGTGCTTACCTGTAACTTTTTTTCACTTTTTGTTTTATAATTCCAACTCCAAAGATCACCCCCTGAAGTAAAGTAAAGTTGGTTCATTTTCATTCTTTTCTTTGTCCATTATTGTTACCTCATCCACCGTAAATAGTGGTCCTACTTCTCCTTTGAGTTTCCTCTCCTACCTCCACATAGCTAAGGCTCCCTTTTAATGATTCTTAGCATCCCAAATAAGTTCCCTTCTGATTTTTAGCCTTATATAAAAAAGAACTTTTTTTCTTTCCATTCTTTCATCTTCTCTATGGCATTTAAAGATTGAAATTAGCCCTGTGTAGCCATGTCATTCTCTTTAGACAATTTCTGTCTTTCTTGCTAGTAGTTAGGTTTGTTCACACCCACTAAATTCTTGCATAACGAAAGCACAAAATAATCCAAATAGTTATAAACTAATAAGCTATTTTCCAATGGACTAAAAATGTGTTCTACCTCCCCTTAGAAGCCTGGGTCTAGACCTTCTGATAAATGAATGTGATTATATGTCTGTCCTAGACAAAATGAGAGAATTGCAAAGGAAGAGAGCTCAGAATTTGAAATCTAAAAGACTCAGGTTCAAATCTTTCTACTGATTACTGTGTATCCCTGTACATCTCATTTAATAACCCTGGGAATCAATATTTTCATCTATAAATGATCATTTATAATAAAAGTCTATAGCTTACAAGGTTAATCTGAGGATCAAAGGAGATAATGCATTAAAATGTTTTGTATTTCTTAAATCTCTCTATAAATGGGAGGCCTCTCCATTATCACTATTACCTACCTCAGCATCACTATCATCATTTACTCATAGTTTCTGGAGAGGCAAGAAATGTGAACTGATAGCTAGGAAAACTGTGTTTAGCCTTAATTCTACCACTGGAGGCAGCTAAGATGACTAAAGTGAATAGGCAACTAATAGGCACAGAGGTGGCTCATTGGGTAGAGCACAAGGCCCAGAGTCAGGAAGACCTGAATTCAAATTTGACCTCTGACACGTGCCGGTTTTGTGGCTCTGGGAGAATTACTTAATTCTTTTTGCTTCAATTTACTCATCTATAAAATGAGCAAGAGAAGGAAATAGCAAACCACTCCAGTATCTTTTTCAAGAAAATCAGTAAAGACAGTATGGTCCATGGGGTGATGAAGAGTCAGACACAATGTAAAAATATATTTATGTGACTACTGGAAAACCACTCATCTACTTCAGACTTTAGTATGCTTGATTTTCTCTTTTTTGAAAAATGGAGGTTGGACTAGATAACCTCTAGTTTCACATCTAAAATATGAATCTATAGCTAATAAGTAACCTTAGGTTGTATAGCACATGGATAATTTATGATTCTATGGCTAACAAATAACATTGAGTTGATTACATTTTTTTGTTATTGTTCAGTTGTTTCAGTTATGTCCAATTTTTCATGACCCCATTTGAAGTTTTCTGGGCAGAAATATTGGAATGGTTTGCCATTTTATTTTATAGATGAAGAATCGAAGCAAACAGGGTTAAGTTACATACCCAAGGTCACACTGTTACCTCCATGGGTACAAACACTGGAGCCATTATTCCAAGATGAGAGCAGAATTGAGGCATATCACTTCTACCCAACCACTACATCTCTCAAATTTATAGATCTTTTTATCTTCTGCCAAAAGAAAAAAAAAGGTGCCTTTGGGGCCTGTCACCATGCTAATAGCAAACTCAGCATCTTAGCACTGCAAAGAATCTGGCTTGCTCATATCCACTAAATTCCTGCATAATGAAAACATAAAATAATACAAGATGTCTTATAAAGTCATTTTGTTTTGGGACTATCTTGCACTTGATCTTTTCCATTTCAATTAACTTCCTGTTAAAGTGTCAGAGCATGAAAGACATCTCAGAAAGGGTAGAGCCTTGTTTTTATTTTTATTTTTTTTTAAATGGAACCTTTCAAACCCCAAGGGATTCTAATTCTATGCTACTTATACAATTTCTGACCTACAGGAACCCGGGAACTCTAGGTGCAGTCTCTTCTTTATGAATCATTTCAACGATTCTGTTCACTGGAGGGGACAGCTGTAAGCAAGAAAAATTCATCCTGCTACCAAGAAGCTACATGCTAATTTTAGGGAAACCAGTTCAGAAAAGAATGGGGAGCAAAGGCCACTACTACACCAGGTGCTCTGGATGGAGGCCAGTAGACTGGGTCTCAAGCTTTTCAGAACCTTTTTCTGTCCCAGTATGTTCCCCTATTCAATGCTTCAGGAATCATTATCTTTCAATATAAGCTGACACATTCCCAATTTTTATCCACTCTGAATATTCTTCTATATCATGGATTCTTCACTTTTTTTTGTCCCAAGACCCCTTCTGGTACTCTGGTGAAGCTTATATTCCTTTGGCAGAAGTATATTTTTGAATTAATTATATCAAATATGCAGGATGGCAAAGGAAACTAATTCTAATGAAAGACAATTACCAAAATCATCATCAGAAGAGATAATATGGTGAGAAAAGAGAAGTGGAACCAGGATAGAATCTTGTGGGGGGGGGGAGAGATAATAAAAATAGCATTTATTGGAAGTAAAAAAAGAAAACCTCCTCATCCATAAAAATTCAGATCAAAGGTCACATCTTTTAGGGAACTTTCCACAATTTTCCAGTTGGAACCATCACCCCCCCCTTCTGAACTGATAGAGCACCACAACAGGAGTCATATTCTACTTGCTGTTCTAATTTGTGTCTATCTAATAACTTTCATTTGATGATACAAACACAATGATCAATTGTTAGCAATTCAATGTTAGTAATCATGGAAATACAATGGCATCTGACTTGAGACCTCATGGCTGGTTTCTAGTTCTAACACATATTAAATATGTTAGCTTGAAGTAAGTCATTTTTATCTCTTGGGAAATTAGCTTATGGGGCAGTGGAAAGAATGCTAAAGTTGGAGTTACTGGACCTAGGTTCAAATCAGGCCATTCTTTATCTATATGAAGTAGAGGCAAGTCATTTAGCCCCTTCACTCTTTTCTTTTTCCATATTTAAAAAAAGAGGTTTGAACTACTCAGTAAGACAATAAACATCTACTATGCACTAGGTGCTGTGCTAAGCACTGGATTAGATGGCTTCAAAAATCCCTTTTGATTTTAGAGCAAGGATCATATTTGTAAAATGGAATTTTTGCCACCTATCTTGGTCACTTTACAAACCTTCAAATTCTCTATAAATGTGTCACTTTTATTGTTCATTTGTGTTTGATCTCATCCACAAATATTGTATCACATTATAGTAGAACCTTAATAAATGCTTATAAAAACCATAACAGGAACAGAGGAGGGAGAAATTGATGATGCTATTGTGATAATATATGTGGCCACTTAAAAATAAATAATGCAATTGGGTTTTTCTTATAGTTTTATTATAATCGGAGTTTCATTGATTTTGAAAGTGAAGATGATCATAAATACCATATAAAAATAAAAGCTTTCTGAGTAAGTAACATTCATTGCTCAGTTTGGTTTCTTTAATCTGAGATGCTAGAATAAGACCTAAGACACCCTTTGATTGTATTGTTGACATTCTGTAATGATTCAAGACTGCTCTCTGCATATGAGGCTACTGACCCACTATGGTGACACTTATGACCAACATAATAAGACTATACCTACTAGGTACAATTACTGTCATTTACAAAACTTGGCAGCTCATTTACTATACCATAGGCTAAACCTTGTGACCTCTCCCCAGGCAGAAATAAGATGAAAAGATCAAGTTTCTTTCAGATTGTCTCCAGATGGGTTACTTAGAGACCATTTATAGCTACCTAATGAGGCAGAAGATATAATTTAGATCAAGTTTCTAAGATGAAGAGGAAGAGACAGGTTAGAGGTCAGAGATGGGAAAAGTGAGTGAAGTGAAATGAGGAGGAAGAAGGAAAAGAGTTGGCTATATATTTTTTTTGTTGTTGCTCTGGTGAGAACTATAGTTTGAGGTCAGTCATCATTGCTTGTCAGCATTATCATATCAAATTCTTTCCTGTTTATCTCCTTAGTGTTTAGGTGTTCCTTATAAGGGAAAGCCTATTTCAAGATTCATGGGATAGAAGTTAAGGTTCACTGACAGAGGAGCCAACCAGTATTCACAAAAGCCTATTATTTTCTTCAACATTTAGTGTAAGTTTTCTTTAGTGCATGTAAAAACAATCTGGAGGTGGTAGTCATGTACAAACTATCTTGTGTTTCAGTTCCTTCAATTAAGCTTCATTTGTGTTGACCTCCATTTCCTTCACCAACCTCCTTGCCTTTGTATGGATACTTTCCAGGGGGTCAATATTCTTTCAAAGACATGGTGTCCAGTATTAACCACAATATCCATGATGTGGGCTGAGGCAAAAACTGGATTAGCACAACTGAACTACTGCCATCTTCCTCAATACCACAACTTGATATCAGAATAGCTCTGTCATCCTTGAGCTTATGAACAGAGTCAAAGTCTTTTATCATATGTAAAATATAAACACAAATTTAAATAGTATCTGTATTCACAAATACTTAGATTTAATACATCTCAAAGAAGGCAATAGTTCAAGTGTACCAATCTAGTATCTACCCTGGTCAGAATATCATACTTTTAATTCTAGATACTAAGTTTCTGAAAGAATATTGACAACATGGAGAAGATCCATAGAAGGGCAAGCAGGATAGTGTAGGAAATGGAGATAAAGTCATTTATTGTTTGAAGGAAATGGAAATATTTAACCTAGAGAAGAGAAGAATTAGGGGAACATTTCTGCTGTCTTAGAATATTTAAAACTTTATCACATGAAAGAAGAATTTTAACTTCTTCATACTGGTTTTAGAAGACAGAAATAGGAACAGTGGGTAGAATGCTTCAAGGGGCTCTTTTAGCCTCTAAAGAAAAAAAAAACCTGGTCAATAATTCAAGCTAATTCAAAGTGAAATGACCTCCCTTGAGTAGTAGTAGTTTCCCAATGGATATGGGGGGGCGGTCTTCAAATGATAAGACCTATATAGGTACTGCTGGAACAAACACTAAAATTCTGGTTGCTGTTTTTTTTTTAAGCAAGGTAATCAGGGTCAAATAATTTGCTCAGGATCATAAACAGCTAATGTCAAGTATCTGAGGCTAGATCTGAATTCAGGTCCTCCTGTCTCTAAGATAGTGTTCTTATCCACTGCATATGATTTTCTTTATTTTTCTTTGTTTCTTTTTTGCAAGGCAAAAGTGACTTGCCCAAGGTCACACAGCTAGGTAATGATTAAGTGTCTAAGGCTGGATTTGAACTCAGATCCTCCTGACTCCAGGGCCAGTGTTCTACCCACTGCACAACTTAGCTGCCCCTGATTTTCTTTAAATGGTAAAAAAATTAATGAAAAAACAAAGGAGGCGAATTAAAAAACAATATATGTTAAATATCTCTTGACCTGTTCATGGCGGGGGGGGGACAAACAGAGCAATAAAACTAGGAAGACTTTTGAGTGTGGTTGAAAGGGTTAAAGGTTTAAAAGTAAATAGGTGAAGGGATAACAGAAGGTACAACTTTTATTCAGTAGCCATATAAATATTAACAGGAAGGAAGGTGGAATAGGGACAATCTTTGCCTTCTGCTGGAACTCAGGTTCCATAATGAATTCTGTACACCATCTCTTCCAACCCTGCAATATTTCATTCATTGATTTTATTGTCAAATGAAAAGGCCCTTGTTCCAAGTGGCATTTAGTGAGACAGATGGGGAGTGACCCAGACTTCATTACTTGCAGTTTGCTCTCTGGATAATTTCAGCATTACATGAGTAGAAAGTAGCAGGGTGAGAACGGCCCATTGGTTCCAACATCGGGATAGACTCATTGGTTTGGTTCCCAGAAATGGAAGATCTCTATATAATCCTATTGAACAGTGGCAATCTAGAAAGCCTTCAATATATTCCTAGATGTCACTGAAGGGTATTTCAGAAACCTTTTTGTTTGAAGGAGTGACTATATTTGTTGGAGGGAATTGAAATTGGAGGCCACCAGAAGGCTATGATAAAATCATCTAATCACAGAATGTGAGAGTTGGCAATACATATATGGCCCTTTCTTCCAAATAACATGTCTAAAAGAATTCCCACATAACAACATTCCTAATGGTTGGTCATTCAGGCTCTCTTTGAAGAATACTTAAAAGGGGAAATCCATTAGGTTATGAAGCAACCCAAGTTCACTTTTGGTCAGGAAATTTTTCCTAATGTTGAGCCCAAATTGACTTCTTCACAACTCTTATTAATTATTCTTGTTATGTTTTTGGGAGTCAAACAGAAGAAAGTTAATTCTGCTTCAAAATGGTGAATCTTCCAGTGCTTGATGAAAACCATAACATCTTCCTCATGTCTTCACTTGTCTGAGGTAAGCATGACCAAATCTCTAGAGCAGAGCAGTCAAATTCAAATAGAAATGGGACCCATAAAACTAAAACTAAGGATTCCTGTGGGTTACATAATGACTGAGAAAACCACATATTAATATTATCTATTTTATTGTACTTCATTTGTTTTGTTAAATATTTGTCAATTATATTTTAATCTGGTTTGAGCTATTCTCTAGAGTGTTGTGAACTGCATATGACTCAAAGATCCTTTGTTTGACACTTCTGTCTTAAACCACTCCTGATATATAACATGGTTCATAACCCTGGTTAGCCATAATATTTTCCAGCTTATTTATGTAATTCCTAAAATATAGTTCCAGGAACTACACAATATGCTTACAGTAGGAAGACATCATGATGTTTACAATTAACACTCAACAAAACAATTTATAAGTAGGGCAAATCAAAACAATCTCCATTTTAAGGGGGGGGGAGGATTTTGTCTTCATCCTCCAGTTTCCTTCTTCCATTCTGTCACTTAAAGAACTTCTCCATTTTTATCTGCTCCTATCACCTCTCTCTGACAGTTGCCCAACAGACACTGCTTGAATTAACTTCTTTTTTTATCTTTTTTTCTCTTAGAAAGATTTTATTTATTTTGAGTTTTACAATTTTCCCCCCATTCTTGCTTCCCTTTTGCTACCCCCACAGAAGGCATTCTTTTAGTCTTTACATTGTTTCCATGGTATACACTGATCTAAGTTGAATATGATGAGACAGAAATCATATCCTTAAGGAAGAACAATAAAGTATAAGAGATAGCAAAATTACATAATAATGTGTTTTTTTTTTCCCTAAATTGAAGGTAATAGTCTTTGGTCTTTGTTGAATTAACTTATTTGAGACAGAATGCCTCCTCCCCAAGTTTGTACTGGGTACTTCCATATAGCTATTTCTGAAAATTAACATTTTCTCAACCCACCTCATCATTTCTGTCTGACCTCTGCCCAATTGTCCAATTGTCTTTTATCTCCAATACCCATATTACAAGTACTGGTACCAGATTTCATTATCTCCTGACAAGGTTGTAATAGTCTTCTTACTTGAGTTTTATCCTCATTGTCTCTTCTCTGCTTGATCCTTTGGGTTTGTCAGACTAGTCCCCCTAAAGAATCACTTTCAATGAGACCAATTATTTTAATATCCTCTTCACATTCAATTCTTTAAAGGCTCTCCCTAGAACCACCTAGGTATTGGGAGAATAAGGAGAAAATGTAAGGAGAAGAGATTTGGAAACTCTAAGAACTCATAGATATCCCATTTACTTTTTTGTCAAATGGGACCAGATCTGGGATTACTTCCTACCTATGATACTCACTTCTTTAATAGGAGACAAGTTATTTGTCCTTCTAAGACCTCAGGGTCTTCATCAGCAAAATGAAGGACAGGACAAGATGACCTCTGAGGTGACCACTACTCTAGGTTGATGGTCTAGGATCTTTAGTAACCTTTGGTGTCTAGTAATGCTTCATCTCCAGGTTGACCAAGTCTAAGATCATGAAGGTAGAGTGAGAAGGGACCTCAGAGGTCATCAAATCCAACCCCTCATTTGACTGATATCTGAGATTTATAAGAAGTTAAATATTTTGTCCAGGGTCATAGAGCCAGTGAATATTCGAGACAGGATTCAAACTCAGGCTTTTTTTGACTCCAAGTTCAGTGCTTTTGTCCATGACACCACTAAGCAGTTAGTAGGATCAATATCTTTGGTTCTCTTCTATACTCTAGTTGACAGTGTATAAATATTTTTGAAAAGATTATGAAGGCAATTATAAATAAGGGAACTTGGGTTCAAGGTTTATTTCTGACAGCTACTGGCTGTGTGATCCTGGGTAACTCACTTACTTTCTCAGTGTTCAAAGCAACTCTCAGGGATTATAATTTGGCAGAGAAGATGCTGACCTCCACTGGGAGAGGGGGTTTCCTCATTAGGCATCCCTTATACCCCTGAAGTCACTCTGTCCTCTCCCTGACCCTTCATTAAAATAAAACAAGTACACTTATTTACTGAAATACTGTTTTGATTCTTTATCTTGATACTACAGATGGAAAGGATAGAGAAATGAATTTCTTTTCAAGAAACTTAGATTTCAAGTTCTTTGGGCAAGTCATTTATCCACCTTGGACCTCAGTTTCACCCATAAAATGAAGCTATATGGTCTCTGAAATCCCTTCTACCTTTCAATTTAAGATTCTATAAACACTGTAATCAGTCAGAGGAGTATGAACATTATTCAGAAAGCAACTGGTAGTTTCAAAGATTTTTGAATAGAGGAATTCTATGACCTTATCACTTGTTACTATCAGAATGATTATTCTGAAAACAGTATGGAATACAGATTGGAGTTGGAGAGAGAGGAAGTGGGAAGAGCCATTATTAAAAGAATACTAAGGGTGGTAAGGAATACCTGTAATAGTGTGGTGGCAATGCAAAGAAGGAGGAGGGGGAATGATTTGAAATATATCCACAAGATCCAGTACGTGATTGAATCTGAGAATTGTTGAAGATTATTTTCAGAAACACACTGGGTTTTAATCATTATCATGGCAAATGAGCAATGAGCAATATCCCATCCGATACAGATAAATAGTGTATTTACATTCTTGTTTCTAATAAGAAATGTCTGTTTATCCCCATTTTACCCCTCCTAAGGTCTGCCATCATACCACCCTTCCCAAGAACAGAAAAAAAAAAAAACAACATACTATTGTTGGAGGATATGCAAGAGAGAAAACACAGGGTCATTGTGTTTAACAGTGTGACTATGGTCAGCATCATCTAGGGGGAGCTGCTAAACCAGACCATTAAAAGAACCTTCAGTTCTCAAGAAGAGACTGCCAGAGAAAGGTTAGCAGACTGTTAAAAGCAAAATGTTGTGAGCCACCTTTCAAGTAATGATTACTGAACTAAGACTTGTCATGTCATCTCAGTTCAACTGGTCTCTATACCACATCCTCAATTTTGAGCATTTGTTCCTCCTGTTTTCTTCTCACCTAATGGCC
Organism: Macrotis lagotis; assembly: GCF_037893015.1. Taxonomy (NCBI): domain Eukaryota; kingdom Metazoa; phylum Chordata; class Mammalia; order Peramelemorphia; family Peramelidae; genus Macrotis; species Macrotis lagotis. Next base: position 326,442,407 of record NC_133659.1, read on the forward strand.
ACTTTTTTAAAAAAGCATTCTCCCCCCCCCCATTTTTTTTGAAGAAAGCCTTTCTGATTATAACTATTGGAGAATCACCTCTCCTCCTCTTTTTCTTTAGTTATGAGCATAGTTTAATCTCATGTAATTATTTATATTTTTATCCCAAGCCTCCTCATGACAATGTGTCTTTAAGTACCAATAGAGGCTCAATAAATGATCTGAAGAAGATGCTAATGGTGAGAGCAATGATAACATCTTTAATACTCTCACTACTATGAGACAGTTTATCATTTGCTTTCTGATACAAAGTTAATTAAACAATTACAGCTCTAAGTTTATTAAATATATGTGATGTGCAAGTAATTAGGTAACAGGTTGCATTTAGTAATGATGGAAGAATCAAAAGGAAAAAAAATTAATAGAAGAAGAGTTAGAAGGGACCTTAGAAATCACCTAGTTCAAGCCTTTCATTTTATAGATAAGGAAACTGAGGTTGAGAAGTTAATTTACATGCCTACATCCACACAAATAGTGATGAATATATAATGATAGCTCTTACTCCAGAGTTAGTATTCTTTGGAGGTACCCCAGAACAATTCACTTCAATGTTTATCAAGTATCTACTATGGGACATTTATTCTTCTGTCTGTCAGGGAAGATTCATGGGAAAAAATGAATAGGAAATGGACTTAAACTAGATCAAAAGCATAGTAGTCAAAATTAGAATCATATTTTGTTAGATGTAGAAGAAATCTTAGATATCATCTGGTTCAACTTGTTCATCTTATATATGAGGAAACTGAGGTGACCCTCAGGTTAAATGAACTATCTGAGGTCACTCACTAAGGAACTGGTAGATCTGAAACTTGAATTCAGGTTTCCCAATTCAAAGAATTGATCTCTCTCTCTCTCTCTCTCTCTCTCTCTCTCTCTCTCTCTCTCTCTCTCTCTCTCTCTCTCTCTCTCTCTTTCTCTCCTTCCCTCTATCAAATTACTGTCTCATATCACTTCTAATTACAGAAATTGGGAATTCAAAAAATTTTAATTTCTAAAAGGCCAAGAATAATTTATATTTCATACAGACTCTCTTGGGCAGTACAAAAACAGAAACTGGCACTTGGTCACCTGGTAACTATTTTTCTGAAAGGAAAGTCACTGTGGTACCTTTCATTCCAAAGGAACTCCCATCAAGGTGACACTAATCAATCTGCAAGCATTTCTTTAGTGAGTACTTTGGATTAGGCTAGATGGAAGGGATACAAGCAGAAAGAACAGAACAAATCATCCTTATAATTTTCCAGTGTGAGACTTTTTGGACTGCTCCTGAAGATATAGAACATCATCTGAGGATGAGGATTAAGGAGTGACAGGGAGTCCAGTGGATTCCAGGAGTTGAGGTATATGCTGCCATATTAAATTTTACCTCTTGAGCAATGTCTAATTAAAGGAAATAAAAAAGTGAGCCACAGTCAAGCTCTGGATGATATCACAAAGCCCAGGACTCTCTCTTGGCATCTTCTCAAGAGAGTTCCCCCACAAGCTACATGCTTTCATCTTCAATTATTCCCCTTGTATCAGCTAATACTGAGAATGCAAGCATTGGGCCTTTACGATGCTGTAAAACAAGTTTTATGGGTTTTTCTATCTGTCTCATGTCTTGATGTATTTTTTAATCAAAAAGGATAAGAGCAAAGAGTCAAGTGAACATAAATCTCTGCATACATTTTTTTCTGGTCCTTTGCCTGGGAGAGATGGAAGGTACGGTATGAAGTTGAATAGTGAAACTTTTTACATCATCTTTGAATAAAGACTTCTCAGGTGGAAAGGATCTTCATTCCTTCACCCCAGAAAACATCATATTCCTGCTAATGTCTACTCAAGGAGGTTTCTAGGCAGAGGCTGGATAGCCTCATCAAGCATGCAATCACATTGGGGATTTCTGCAAGGATGCAGGTCGGGCTACATATGAAATGTCTCCTAGGGAAAATATATAGCATCTATCAGATATTCAGTAAATGCTTTCTGACTGTAAGGAGCTGTGGATACAGAGGAAAAAATGAAATGATGCTTGCCCTTAAAATGCCTATGTTCTAAGAAGAGAGGGCTGATGTTACATATAGGGATATAAGATTACAAATATAGGCTAAGTTCAGCTAAATCACTGAGGGGTAGGGGTGGGGGGACAGAGCACTAGCCTCTAGTAGTGGATGGACTGCAAGGAATTTGAGGTGTAGAAGTGAGGAGGAAGGGCATTCCAGGCATGGGGGGCCTGTGCAGAGGGACCAAAATGATGGACCAAGTACTTTGTGTGAGGACAGTTTGTCTGGAATATGGAGTAAGTTTGAGATCAGGGCTATTCTAAGTAAGGTTCAAGGACTTCCAGCTTAGGGATTCAGTAATTTTATGATGCTATGAATGCCATACTGTACTGGTCTCTGCTCCCCACTCCCCTCCCCATTCCTGACTCAATGACTATCTCTCTATCCATTATACTCTGTGGTCTCTTGCCTGGGATATAGGAAGTACTTAATAAATGTTGGTTGATTGAATCTTTTATTCCTGAAATTTTTAAGCTCCACCCCCAGTGGAAATCTCCCCCATCACATTCTATCTTGAATTATACCCTGCTTAGGGGTTCATGTCATAAAATAATGATTATGGTAATGATAGTTATACTCTATAGAGCACTTTGCAATACATCATATGCTATGTCCCTTGACCCTCTTAGTTGTGTGACCCTGGGAAAGTCACTTAATCTATTTGCTTCAGTTTCTAAAACTATAAAATGAGGATAATGATAGCATCCTGCAGTGCTGTTATGAAGTTCAAATGACATCATATTTGTAAAGATTTTACAGTAAAATATTCAACATAAAGTAGGCATTATATAAACGCATATTCCTTTCCCTTAGTGCCTTTAAAATCAGGCTTTTTTTACAGATAAGGAAACTGAGGCTGAGAGAATGGTGACTTGCCCAGAGAGAACAGTGACTTGCCCAAGGTCACACAACTGGTATGTGATGGAGGCAGATATTAAAATCAGGTCTTCTTGACTTTAAATCTAATACTTAAGGGCTTGGCTTTACCATATTTGAATCTTCAGTGTATATACAGTAGAGGGCATGGCACATATTAGGAATTTAATAAGGATGGAGAGAATTGGACTGGATTATATTGGGTCTACTGATCGGACTAGGGCTTCTCTCTGGAGATTCCCTTCTATACTCAAGCATTCAATCTTGGTACAGGTATGTGAGAAAATCAGTATAATATTGATAATTTTTGTGGCACCAAAAAAGGTAGAGGGTTAAAAGAGTAACAGGAGAAGAGGAAGTCAGAGTCTTGAAAATTCTTGTTTCTGATATTCCAAAGAGCTAATGGAAAACCCAAATGCATAGCTGCCAAAAACTTGTTAAAAGTCCCTTTTAAATTGCAGAGCAGTGTGCCAAATCCTTACAAGGATAAAATGGCTCAAAGGGTCTTGGAACACAGGAAGAGAGTTCTAATCCTAGTTTTTCATTATCTTACTCAGAAATCCTGTACAATTTATATCCCTGCTTTTTTTTGCCTCAGTTTCTTTGCCTTATTGAAGACAGACAGAGTTTTAAGGGAAAATACTATTCTATTAATAGCTGGGGCATTAGTAAGAGGATTAAGAAAAAATCTCTACAAGCATTAAATATGAGAAAAGTTTAATAACAAGGATCTGGAGCTCACCAGTGCCAGGGATAAAAGAACACAGGGGCAAGACTATGCTCAAGAATAGTTCATTGCCAATAGCAGAGATTCTTCCCTAAATAACATTGACCCCTTTAGCCATTCTAAGGAAACCAAAAGACTCTTTCTCATGTTTTTAAATAATTGAAGGAAATGCTAAATGGACAATGAAAGTAAATATATTTTTCCCATATGTGTTTATGATCACCTTAAAATATATAAATGAATCTCTTGGTGGGAGGAGTGTCCATGGGAAATAGTTTAGGAATTCCTGGACTATAGCAACCTGTGCATGTGACTTGCCTATTTTTGTGAATACCTAAACTCAACTTTTAGAATATGAGTCTGACACCCCACTATCTCCATTTGAAACCCTCTTGACCTGGCTCATGGAGTGACTTCCATACCCACCTTAGGTCATCTCCTAGGTAACATTTCTCAAAATCTTCATAGTCTCCCATGTTGCCTCAGGTCTAATGGCCCTTTTCCTTCCGACACCCTTTCTAGACAATACTTAGGGCATTTTCCACCACTGGTGAACCTGTTTTATCTCAGTACAGTGAGCTGGTCATGGTACTAATTGCAAATCCCTGGAACTTTTAGAATGATCAATGGAATTATGTAGAATTTTTAGTGCCTTTAAAATCAATTTTTGTTTTCCAGATTTTTGTAGCTATTCTTCAGACTATCTTTAGACTATCAGCTCCTTGAGGGTGGGGAAATTTGTTTTATTTTTGTCTTTTTTAGAGTCAACATGCAGGTCAGGGCATATTCATTCTCTCTCTCTCTCTCTCTCTCTCTCTCTCTCTCTCTCTCTCTCTCTCTCTCTCTCTCTCCTCTCCTCTCCTCTCTTCTCCTCTCCTCTCCATTTCCCTCCTCCCCTCAGACTTTCTCTCAGCTCTTGCCTAGTGAATATAGCAATAGGAAAGAGACAGTAATCATCAAGCAGGGAAACTAAAATTAAACATGACCTTTGAGATACCTCAGCAGAACTGCCTGGTCTCTCTTACTGGCTTTCCCCCAAAAGAAGCAGTCTCTGTCTAAGTAGGAGACTCTAACATGGGCAGTCATGCTGATAGGGTTACACAGTCAGAGGATGTAAACCTATGTGATCTATGATAGGACCATCATTATCTATGATATGACTGCTTCCCATTTGGTTAAATGCTTTTACAACTTTAATTATCATGTGTAAATTATTGTTATTGTATAATAATTATTAAGCATCAGGAAAACCTGCTTTTGATATACTGCCTATATGACCATAGGCAATCCCTTAAGTTTTCACTGGCCCAGGATATTGCCTAAGTCTCTAAAATGCAGAGCAGGTACTGCTTTTCTTTGGTAGAGAAAGTTTTCTTATCATCAGTGAAATAGCTCCTGATTAAATAGTTGTTGTTGTTGTGGACGATGAAGATGATGATGATGATATGACACTCAATTTCCCATACGTCTGGACTACTTTTTTTCCCCCCTTGCCTGGAATACTATCCCTCTCACCTCCTCTTAGGTTCCTTGGCTTTCCATCATGACTCAATGTGAATTCCACCTGTATAGGAGGGGCCTTTCTTGCCCCCTCATCTTCCAGCTGCTAGTACTTACACTGACATTTTCTTACACCTACAAAGTGTATAACAGGTATGTGCGTATCAAAATATTTATATATTGACTCCTCTGTTAGAATGAGAGCTCATTGATGGCAGGAACTACTTTCCTTTTGTTGTTTACTTGGTAGTTAGCATAGTATCTGGCATATATAGTAATTAATAAATCTTGTTAAATTATTGACTGATGATGATGTTGCTGCAATTCACTTCAAAATCCTTTGTGTAGCCTTCAAGGCTCTTCACAATCTGCAGTCCTTGACCTTGCTCACCTTATCATGTGCTATACTCCAAGATAGGAAACCACTGTTTACCAATCAATTTGACATGTTATTTCCCAAGTTGGGCTCCTGTGGCTAAGAGATTGACATTGCATACTAGCCCTACCAGCTGCCAGACCTTCAGTAAGTTACTTTACCTCTTTAGTCAAAATGAATTCTTGGGGGCAGCTAGTGGTGCTGTGATAGGGCACCAGCCCTGAAGTCAGAGGACCTGAGTTCAAATCCAGCCTCAGACATTTCATAATTGCCTAGCTGTATGACCTTGGGCAAGTCAATTAACCCCACTGCCTTAAATACATAAAGTTTAAAATAAAAATGAATTCTTATAGAATTCTTGTAGAATTTTTAAAAATATATTTTTTCAGCTATAGGCAAAGATAGTTTTCCAACAATCATTTTTGTAAGGTTTAGAAGTCTACATTTTTAAATATAAAATTCTTTTTAAAAGAGGAAAAAAGTAAAATAAAGTCCAGCAAAACAAACCAATGCATTGAAAACATCTAATGTTGTATTCAGGGACCAAGAACCATAATCCTCTATCTGCATGAGGAAGTGTAATTCATATCTCTTCTATAGGTCCAACTTGTTCATTGTGATTTTTCATTCTTCTGTTCCACTTAAATGATTGTCGCTATTCTCATTTATCTGATTGGAATCACTTTCCAGGTTGCCTTTCTGGCTCTTCTTACTTCACTTTGTACAAGTTAATGTAGATTTTTCCCAGGCTTCTCTGCATTCAATGCATTCATCATATCTTACAGCATAGTAATATTCTATTACATTCATGTCCCACAACTTGTTTAGCCATTTCCCAGTCAATGAGCATTTATCTGCACATGTCTTATTATCCCTTGTATTAAATTATATATTCTGGAGGTGAGGAGTATATATATATTTTCATCTTGGCACATCCATAATTGAACACAGTGACTTGCACATAGTAGGAATTAAATAAATATTTGTTCAATCAAGTTGTATTTCCATTACTCTCTAGGTCACCCCTATGGTATTCCATGATCCACATCCCTATAATATCCCTGGGAGAACACTGGCATTAAGAAAAAAAGATGGGTTTTTGTAGCATGGAGCAGTCTGGGACCATCAAAAGCATTGAGCAATTTCCCAAATGCAATTTCCCCAAATGGGATTTAAGGGAGTGTAAAAAGATAAAAATAAAATAAGAAAAAGGGAAAGGAGGAACCAATGAAAATAAATGAAACTGCGGCAAGAGTAAGGAAGGGGACTAAAATGTGATTTAAAGCACTGTGGCCACAGAGAGGATAATCGACTCACATAATTCATACAAATCTTGTTCAATCATTCTTGGACAGTTGTCATACTCTAGCAAGCCAATGGGTAATCAGAAGGCAAAGTCAACTGGGTAATCACTCCTGTGTGAATTGAGACCCATTTGTTGGTTTTTTTGCCTCTTCTTTTTCCATCACTGCTGATGATAATGGAAATAAAAACAGAATGTGTGTTTCTTCTCTTCACATACCTGACTAGTTAAATTTTGTCTAAAGGTCATGGAGTAGCTCTAGAAAGTTAGAAAAAATACCTGTAGACTGATTAGAATTCATTTCCAAAATTATATCCAGGTTTCTGATGAATCCATTTGACCAGAGGATGCTCTACTATTATTTTTGATATGATTAAGAGGAAGATAATAAGGAACTGTTCAAGTATGCTCTAAAAATCTTTCCTTATGATGGTTCATACTTGTTTTCCAGCAAAGCTAATATGCTATGTAGATTATGCCGGACCAAGAGAATATCAAGGTCAGGGCTGATATGTAGACAATGGATTATTACAATAAATTTTCTTTGAAGAAAAGTGTTATTGTAATCAACTCTTTTGAATAAGAGAACTTTCCTCCAATCACCTCAGCAGAAGATGTACCAGCTTAGCTTCCTCTAGTCATCATGGCTATGTTCTTTTTAGGCATCAAGGGGGAGCCTAATTTCTGTTTGGTTACTATTACTTTTTCTATTCCTGTCACCACCATCTGCTTCTCTCTTCTTTCTTAGCTTCTGTGACTCTCTTATTTCAAAGAAAAGCTTTCCCATGTATAATGATTTACTTTTACATTATGGTTAGAAACCAAAATTCACACTTGGAATATTCAATTGCCCTGTCGTTATCAAGATGCCATAATTATAAAGATTCCACATGGTTAGAGAAAGGATCAATTATTTAGAGTTGAAAAAGTCCTCAGAGACTGACCATTCATTATAATCTCCTAATTTTATAAATGAGGAAATCAAAGCATAGAGAGATTGGCTGACTTAGAGTCATAAAGCCAGTTGAGTATCTAAGGAAGATATTAAACTTAGGTCTTTCTGACTTTAATTCCAATACTATAATCACTCTGACATTTATATCTCTCTACTAAGCTACTTATGTCTTTGTACCACTATAAACTATCACTCTCAAAGTCCTCATAACTGTCATATGATTTCCTATGAGACACTCCTTTCCTTCAGGTCTTTAAAGAGGTTTTTGTTTTCCCAAATACTATTCTGACAGGTTCCCCCCCCCCCACATTTCATACATAGATATCACTTGTTTCTGCTCATTTCAATAAAAAGGATTTCCAAATAAAGGACCACTTTGCACTTAGCTTATCAATCAGTCTAACCCAGAATATATTAAGTTAATGATGACTTACAATGTGCTACACAGTATGCTTAGTAAAACCACAATAAAAAAGAATATAAGTTCTCTAAAGAACTTCTGTTCTACTGTGTTACATACAAATACTCATATAATTTCAACACAGAATAACAAGTAAGGGTTTTCAGGAAAAAATCCTTACCTAGGAGGTGGTACCTGTAGATGGAAAATTGACGAAACTGGAAAGACTGATATTAATTTTGTAGTTCAACATATAGCATGGATTTAACAAGAGGGTTAGTGTATATCACACGAGACTTGGCAACCAAGCCATCACTGATAGCACTTTTATGAAGTCTGGGTTCAAATACAAGCTCTGGTATAGTCTTGGGCAAAAGACTCTACCTTTATGCCTTGATGTCTCCCTTTAAAATGAGTGGTTTGCCTTAGATGATCTCTGAGGTCCATTGCTGAGAATTAATTCTGTGATCCTAATAATGAATTCTGAATTATGAACAAGAAATTTACAAAACTGTTCTTTGCAAACTAATTGTAAGGGGCTTCCTAGGTATAGCATTTGTAAAAATTCATAGATGTGAAAATAAAGCAAAAGAAATAGCCATCACCATCCACCTGCAACCTCCCAGTATCCTAAACCAATAAAATAAAAATCTCTCAATTATTCTGAAACTTGACTTAAATGCAAGGAGGTATTACTAATCACATAATTCCTTAGGAATTCCCTTTTTCTCATACTCAAAGATAGCAACTGAGAGGGAGAACTAATATTCTAGATCCTAGATAATATCATCTACATCTAAAATGATTTTATTGGTGTTGTATTTTTTTAAAGATGAAAGTAAGTAAAGATAGCAATTCTCTTTGACTTATGTTCTATGCTAGAACCTCATCCTCCCATGGAAGTCACCCTGGAGACTTAAGAGTTATGACTAGCTGGAAGGTTCTATTAAGGCTGGTGATAGTAAGGCTTGCCTATAAAGACAAACCACTAAGTGATGAGATTACTAACACCCTAGCTAAAGAGCAATGGATTTTCAGTTCAGAAAACTCATCAAGACCAAGTACTAAATTATAGGATTATAATTTGCATTAGCATAGGAAACATTTACCCTAATGTACACCCAGTTCCTAGAAATATTGAAGTATCAAAAGTAATGCAAAATTAGGTACTCAGCTTTAAAACATCAACAGCACAAGAACAGAGTTGGGGAGATGTAACTTAATATAAGGTCACATGGGGGAAAAGCCCTGGAATTTAGTGAACTGAAACCTCAAAGTGAGATAATATGATGATGATGATGTGGCAACCAAAGTTTTGTGGTCTCAAGTAATACATTATTAATGGATGCAGAAGGTTCAGGAAGAAGCATAAATAGCCTGCTTGTACTCTATCTTAATCAACTCATGTTTAAGTAGTACATTTTGTTTTGATTATTAAAATTTACAAAGGATAAACTGAAGAGCATCTAAGGAATGATGATCAGACCTTTGTTCCAGGAATATTCAGAAGGTGTCCTCCACCCAGTTACAAAGGGAACAGCTGAAAGAACTGTCATATTTCCTGATGTCTCCTTACTTCCAGCTACTAATGCCTTCTTTTTGATTATATGTATTGTATTTGTGTGTGTAAATATTGTATATATAATATATATTATATTTAGCACACATAAATGTGTATTCTGTATTCACATACATATATACATATACATATATATATATATATATATATTCTTTTCCCTGAATACTCTATACCCCATATGGAATATGTATGTATATGTAAATATACATGTGTTATATATGTATATTTATATACATATATACATGTACATATATATGTATATATATATACATATAATATACATATATTATATATGTAATGCATACATTGTGCCTAAAGCATTCCCTGAGAGCAAGGACTTTTTGTTCTTCCTTTGCATTAAAACACTAGCACTTACAAGAGCTTAATAAATATTTGTGGACTAACATGGCTTAACTTGAAGAAGAGATAACTGAAGGAGGGAACACAATCCCTGTTTTTAGTATTTAAAAGGTTCTCATATAAAAGATGAATCAATCTCTCTCTCTCTCTCTCTCTCTCTGTTTCTCCTGTGGTTCTACAATAATAATTAGCATCTATAGTATATATTGTATGATATATCTATATCTATGCATATACATATACACATCTAAAATCTAATGGAGTCATTAAAATAAGCACGAATAAGAGCCTCCTTTATTTAAGAGTAAACTCCTTTTCACTAACAGTATTTGAGGAAGGGGTTCATTGACCACCCAATGACTTGGGAGAAATTCTAGGTCTAACTCAATGGATTACTAGAAGCCTGAAGTTTCAGATAAACAATTACTAAAGTATAAGCAGGCCCTAGTTCTAGATAAAAGCAGGTCTAAGGTAGGTAAAAGAAACCCACAAGGAAGTTCTGAGATATCTTGCTCAATCTGTGGAGTGATCCTTGTCTATTCTTTGCCACATGGGCTCCCAGGCATGTTTCAGATCAATCCTGCAGGGGAGAAATCAACTTAAACTTTTATATAACTATTCCATTTCATTCTGACCCACAATAGGTCTGATGGAAAAGTTATCTTGAGTTGATAAGGGAATAGGGGGTTCTGTATTACAATACTTTGGCCCACAATAAATAGGACAGAGGAAATTCACAATTGGATCTAGGGGTAGACTGAAAGTTTGGGAAATGAAGATCTCTATGGCCCCTTCTGACCAAACTGAAAAAGAATTCTGATAATAGGCAGAAAATTTGGTTGAATGAGATGCAATGAGGCATCCAAAGAATGTTCACCATTGGAAGCAGGATAAAGCAGGATTGGAAAGCTATGAAACCCTTGTGGAGGCAACTCTAAGAATTCATTACCCAATGATCCTATTTTCCCAAACCCCAAATATATGAACAAGCTGGTACAGTTCTGTAAACTTTACACATGAAATTTGGCCTCTCTGGGATCGTGTCATCCAATACAGAGTGAAGACTGACACTTATTTCCTAATTTAGAGGGTATGAATGATTAAGGGCATAAAACCCCTCCAGATTTCTTGTCTTTTTGTTTCCTGGTTATTCTTAGCCTGTCGCCTGGTCTGGTAACCTGCCTTCTGCCTAAAAAACACATCTTTATCTTTTCCTGTAATTTGAGGCTGTAATTTGGCAGAAGCAGAATGATAGCAATGGCTATCAAGGCCACAGTTGACTAGCACCCAGAGTACCATGACTTCTCCATGCGAATGGAGAGAGGGTTTTAGGTGGATGAACACTACAGAAATGTTAAGAGATGGAAGCAGTTGGCAAATAGCCATGGAGCAGGAGGGAAAGAAAGGAGATGGAAGGATGGAAAAGAAAAAAAAAATGATAGACAAATGAATTTTTAAGAGCTGGGTATTCAAATAATGGAGGATCCAAATGAGAGAACAATTTAGCAGGGATGCCCATTCTGATATCTTTAAATTCAAATGTTCTAATGGTAAAGGAAAGATAACTGTACCATTCATTTATCTGCACTGATGGAAAAGATGAGTGGTGTCACTAAATCATATTTTTCTAGGAAGGCACTATAGCATTTTAGAAGTTTTTGATTCACTTAATAGAGATTAGACTCCATGTTTTGAAAACTGATAATTCTTTAAATAAAGAAAAATAAGCCACTTTCTCAGGTTAGTATCTGAAACTCCATATATCCAAAATGCAACTCAATATACTATGATCCTTCTCCTTCTCCTTGTCCTTTGAGGGCATTTTTCAAGTTCTTTATAAGACTCAGCTCTCCTTTGGCTCAGGTTTGCAACCTGGGAATCACCGTTCACTCTTCCCTTTCTTTCATGCTCCATATCCAGTTGACTACCATGACTTGTCAATTGTATTTCCATCATAACTTTCCCATCTGTCCCCTTTCTCTACTCACCCAACTACAAGACTCCCTCAGCAGGTCTCTCCTAGAGTATTGCACTAGTTTCTTCACTAAATTTCAGGATTCTAGTCTTTCCCCTTTCCAATCTGTCCACCGCAGGGTTCGAAGTGATTTTGCCAAAATGCAACTTTGATCATTTCGTTCCCTTGTTCATGAGCTCTCACTGGTTGTCTATTACCTCTAGAAGAAAATGTCAATTCCTTAACTAACACCTTTCACAGTTTAGCTCTAGTCTGATTTTCTAGATTGTTTGAAAATTAATTTATTTGAAATTTTATTTAAATTTTTTAAAAACATTATTTAAAATTAATTAAAATATATTTGGATGTCTGTTATCCAAGTAAACTGTTCTCCTTAATACACCCTTAATTCAGCATTTCCATTGTCTGATCCTCTTCATTTGTACAGGAGGACCCATATGCTTGAAATCCACTCTCCTTTATCTTACCCTTAGAATTTTTAACTTCCTCCAAGGTTCATATGAGAGAAGGCTTGGTGTGAATCATTGGAAGAATAATGAGAAAGATTTAGGGGTTCAAAATCAAGTTAAAATATAAAGAATTTCACAATCTGGGCCCAAACTATCTTTGTAACCTTATTATATATTACTTTCTTTCATTTATGCAAGAGTACAACCAGATTGACATTCTTGGTGTTCCACATATGTGATGCTTCATTTCCTATCTGCCCTTTTGCTGTGCTCCATGTCTGAATTGTACTTCCTCCTCACCTCCACTTCTTAGACTTTCTAGCTTCCTTCAAATTTCATTTCAAGTAACACCTCCTAATTTTCCCAATTCCCACAATTCTGTTTGGAATACAATTACACTTACACATTTCATCTGTTCTAACAGAATGCAAGCTCCTTAGGGCAGGGACTCTATTGCTGTGTTTCTATCTTCAGCACTTAGCCCCTAGGATTTAACCATGTGCCTGTTGATTATTGGACAGAATCAAACTTAGAAGTTAAAAGGATGAGGGCAAAAGGCCTTACACATATTAAGTAATTTCTTAGCAAATGTATCTTGCTTGAAAGGATCCAGGTTCAGAGCTTAGCTGCCCTCAGAATGGTCAGAGAATTTGAAAATAGTGACTGGAGAAAAATGAATGCCACTAGCACAATTAAAAAAAAAGGGTAACTTACATTTTTATAGTGTTTGACAGTTAGCAATCCCATTAATTTCTACTTTCTCATTTAGTCCTTATGACATCCCTATGAAGTTGGAAAGGCAGGTAATTATCCATATCTTAAGCTGAGGAGAATGCCTGGAGTATTCAATGATTTCCAACTGTTCCCTGGTATGAAAAATTCATCCCTTAAACTTGTCTAATCTCCCAGGGAAGCTTCATGGAACACTGAGATCCCCCAAAGGCTCATAGATATGGAGCTCCAAGGGATTCCAAAGATCATTTAGTCCAACTCTTTCATTTTACAGATGAAGAAACTAAGTCCTAGGGAAGTTATGTGACTTTCCTAGGGTCAAATAGCTGGGTAGTGCCTGAGATGCCTTTCTTCCTTCCTCCCTTCTTTCTTTCCTCCCTTCCTTCATCCTCTGTTCACATAGGGAATTATATTCTTAAAAGTAGGCACTCTGCCCAAAGCAATACAAATTTTGATCACTTAAACCATCCAAGATGGGATTTGGGGGCTAGACTTTTTTCCTCTTCTCTACTTATTTATTCTATCATTAAAAACAAACCCCTAGGACAATTAACTCTTCAGTCCCACATACTTACAGTTATGATTTCTTGAAATAGAACTTTGGAAAACTAGACTTTGATAAAAACCCATTGGAATTCAAATGGAACTACATGACCATGCCTTAAACCCACATCACGGACTCTCACTGATTGGCCAATAATAGATCTCAGTTCTAGCCTCATTTGTTCATTGTTTGGATTTTGCTGGCTCACCAGTGGGTGTAAATAGAAATTTTCTGGCCAGAAACACTGAGGGTCTTTTCCTCCCAGAGTGATTTTTTTTTCAGTAGGCAACCTAGGCCATAATTTGTCTCTTTTCTAAACTAGCATTGAATTAATGAATGTGTGTTCTCTCAGCCAAAATGAGACCTGGGAAAGAGGTTAACATAAAAAAACCCAAGGTTTCCCATTATATCTTGGGTCATCCAGTTGTCCTGTCACTGGTCACAGAGTCAGATGACTCTGGAAGAGAGAGTTGAGGTTGATGACTTTGCACAGTCCTATCCTTTTAATCCAATTCACCTGCAAATCAAGATGAATAACAATAGTCTGAGGCAGCACCTGAACTCAGATCTTTCACGGATGAGATAATTATTCAGCATTGATTTCCTCACTGTGGTTTTATCTATGTTCTGAATTTTTATTTCTTATATAAATAAACCCATGCTTATTCACTATGTCTCAGATGAGAAAATGAGGTTGGTAAATCTTGAATTGAGGGAGGCAGAGATGAGGAATGGATATGAGGGATAAACACTTGAATTGAAGGCATCTACTATTGCTAGTATAGATAGAAGGAGCAGAATATATTTGCAAGTGGGAAGAAGGTTTTTCAACTCTGGACTGGTCAAAGAATTTGACCTGGGACCTGAGGGAAAGAGGAAGCAGAAGGTCAGATTTCAATGAAGGAAAGCCAGAATTTCACAGTGATTAGGCAAGTAGCAGGGCACAGAAGGACATTCTAATACCAGAAATCAGGTCAGGGTGAAAGATCAAGTTAAAGAATAAAGATAACTGAGAGGTCGAGCTTATCTAGGACCAAGGTTTCTTTGGAGCACCAAAATCCACTGGCGGATGACTGGGAGCTGGTTCTTAGAGGAGAGGTAGAGGCAAATTTGGGGTCAGGAGAAAAAGAGAGTCAATAAGCATTATATAAAGCACCTACTAGGTGTTAAGCAATAGGCATACTAAGACAAGACAGTCCCCTTAAAGAGCTCATTGTCCGATGGGAAAAAAATCTTTAAATATTTATGACCTGCTCTAGGGAAATGGGATGATATTTATTCTGCTTGGCCCCAGGGAGAGAACTAGAAACAATTTTTGCAGAGAAGAGCTTTAGATTTGACAAAAGGAAATATTATCTAAGAATTAAAGTTGTCCTAAAGTATGATGAGTTGTCTTAGGAGACACTGGGCTCCTTATGACTGGAGGTCTTTAAGTAAAGGGTTGGATGACCAGATATTGGCCATGCTGACAGTGGTGATTCTTGTTCAGAAATGGGTTGGACTAAAAGGCCTGGTAGAAAGTAAACTTCAGGAGAGGGGGGTACCTTTCAGTCCTCTTCCTTTTACTTCTCTTTTTCTTTTTTTACCCTCTCTCCTCTAGTCCTTTCTTTTCCTACTATTACTCTCCCCTCTCTCATCCTTCCTTCCTCTTTCCTTTTTTTCTTCTTCTGTCTCCTGCAAGCCTCTCTCCTACCCTTCCCTCTTCTTTATTTCTCTCCTCTCCTCTATCAGTCTTTTCCTTCTTTTCCTCTCTCCTCCCAAAGACCCTAGTACTGCATGTGCCAGAAAAAGATACTTAATAGTTATTGAATTGAATCATCTTTGAAATCCCTTTTGACATCAGAGATTTTGTGATTTGGGAAAACGATGTGTGCAGTGGAGTTGATTGCTGACTGCACCCAACCTATCTTTCCAATGATTTGGTCTTTTATAATGACAACTTGCTTATCTGTCCCTAGCCTGTGCTCAAATACATTCTAGTCACAACTGGGTTTACCATGCTTCACCCTAATTCAGCCATGCCGGGAAGTTTGTTGTTTCAGATAACTATGATCTATGAGTTGCATGGTAAAAGTAAGAGAAGCCCAATGGGGGCTTTGATATCAGAAAAATCTACAATTTTCTAACAGTGGCATACCATGGCTGTTCTCTGGTAAACTGTCTTGGAAATGTGTTTTTGTTGTTGTTGATGTACAGACACAAAGATACAGGGGAAACAGTCAGAAAATAATGTGTGAGCCTCATCCATATATTAGCTTACGGTCTGCAAACAACAGGTAAATGGATAGCATCTTTTAAACTCCTAGAAGATGACAATTTTCCATCAGTAATGCCTTTCTTTTATGGGAGCCTGCAGCCACAGAACAATAAAGAATCACTGGCTTGTTCTCATTCTCTTCTAACTCAGGGTGTTTGATTCACTTATATCTGCCATGGTAGATGGTGGGAAGTGTCACCAGAATAGACTGGCTCCATCAGCGTCATAAAACTGTTCAGGACGTGGACTATTTATCAATGAACTCAATAAGAAAAACACCAAGTTCTCCTGGAGCAATTTCACTTAAAAACTTCTCCTCCTCCTCCCCACTATCTTTATCCATCTATTCCCACTTCAGTAGAAAAAGACTTAGTTTGGGGGCAGTTAGATGGCACAGTGGATAGAGCACTGGCCCTGGTGTCAGGAGGACCTGAGTTCAAATCTGGCCTCAGGCACTTAATAATTACTAGCTGTGTGATCTTGGGCAAGTCATTTAACCCCACTGCCTTGCAAAAACCAAAAAAAAAAAAAGGAAAAAAGAAGAAAAAGACAGTTTAATTATGCACTCATTATATGAAGCTTCTAATCATATTACATATAACATTTGAGAGCTTATTAAACATTTCATCTCCAGTTTCTTCTTAAAACAAACTCAAGAATGAAGAATGAATCATGTCTTGATCCATTTTGTATATTACTATAGAAGCTGACTTGTGTTGTTGTTCAGTCATTCCAATCATGTTCAACTCTTCATGGGTTTCTTGGCTGTGAAACATTTTGTAGATAAGAAACTGAGACAAATAGAGTTAAGTGATTTGGCCACACAGGTAGGAAGTGTTTGAGGATGGATCTGAACTCATAGTTATGTCTTTCTGATTAGATGTTACATTTTAAAACTTCATTTTTATTAGGTTTGAAGTGGGGGAGAAAACATTACAGTTTTACTACCTTAATTTCTGTATTCTCAAGCTATTATGTTCTGTTTCTGGGAAGGTGCAAACCAACTGTTGAAGGAACCCTGATATAAATAACTCTTTGATGATTTTTTGTATGCATGCCCTTGTCTCACTAGAGACAAGCTTAGGGGATGTGGTAGTTCCAGTACTGAGCCAGGACTCAGGAAGACCTGATTTCAGATAGACTTCAGTCTCTTAACTAACTGGATGACTGGAGTAAGTCACATTTTCTTAATTGAAAAATGGGGGTTAACGAGAACACCCACCTCCTAGGGTTATTGTGAGGATCAAATGAGATGACATCTGTAAAATGTTTAGCACAGTCCTGGCTAACTTAACATGCACTGACACAAAGTAAGTATTCCTTTCCCCCTTTTTTTACTATCCTTTCCCTGCTCCCACCCCCAATGTTGTTTCTATAGTGGAAGGCAGTCCTAATTTAGAAGTTCTGGGTCTAACATATTCTACCCTATTTAGTATAGGTTTTCTCTTCCTATTCATTCATGCATAGAAGATACTTTTGTTCATTAAAGGGGTGTGGGGAGAATATTTCTTAAAAAATGGTTTTTTCCCCAGTTGGTCAACTGTTTGAATAAAACTATGAGCAAATTGACTGCCAGAAAGATAAAAGGTTTTATTCCCATTAAGAAATTAATTAAGGACATTAAGAAATTAATGCTCCAAAAGGAAAAGTATCTTATCTAGAGTCACATAACTAGTACATGACAGAGATATGAATCAAACCTACATCATTTCTTCTCCTGTGCTTTTCAGTAAGAATTTGGTTAGAGATAGGGACACTTTCTTGATATTTTCACTGGGAACTACCACCAGGGAACATGGTCAAAGAGCTCCAATTTAATAGTTGTCTTTCCCTTGTGCAATTCTCTCTCCCCCACTCTACATACTACATACATACATACATACATATGGAAATACACACACTCATATATATATATTTGTCTCTATAGTATCATTATCTAATCTTACATATAGTGGAAGAGCTGCTTAATAAATGATTAATTGATTGATAAATGAAGTTGCTTTATAGTTTTGTTCAAATCAGAATCTGAAATAATTCCAATAGTTAGTTTTTCTGACAAAAAAGGTAGATGAGAGTTAATATGTTACTAATCTAATTTCATGGGGCAGCTAGGTGGCACAGTGGTTAGAGTATCAGTCCTGGAGACAGGAGGATCTGAGTTCAAATGTGATCTCAGACACTTAATAATTGCCTAGCTGTGTGACCTCGGGCAAGTTGCTTAACCCCATTGTTTTAAATACATAAAAAAACCCAAATCTAATTTCATTTTTCTGTGTTTTCTATTTTGAGGCAAGTGTGTAATTTCTTGCCTCCCACCATTCATCAGGGAAACACAGACATCAATACTATAGATTTGCTTGATACACTTGATTCTGGGACTTTTTCCTCCAGTTAACTCTCAGCTCTTCCTATGTCTCTTTCCTGTCTTTTTCACTCTTGCCCTTTCCCAAACCTTATTTATTATTCTTTGACTCTCAATTTTCCTAGGGGAAGACTGCCTTTCTATACACAACACAAACCAATCAGAGTTTTATTTTCTTTCTATTCAGCAGAACAACCAATCACAGGCTCCCCTCCATGTGTAATCTTTGTGTTGTTATACCTAACTTATGTTTTTTGGCCAAAGTACAATTCTTTAGTGAAGAATTATTTAATTATGAAATGTCTTATTCCTTCAATGGCATAACGTTGAGTATTAACTGATTATCTCCTCGTACCTCATTTATTCAAGGAAGATTTTTAAAAAGACTCTTTTCCAAGCTAGACACTGTTCTAGGTATTGGGATTCCAGGCAAACCCACCAAGTGTCCTTGGTTTCAAAGAAGGCACATCCAAGGGCTATGGTCCTGGTGCTCAAATTGAAATAACCTTCCTTATAGAGCTGTCATCTCTTGACACTGGGGGTGCTTAATGCTAACCCTACTTTCACAGCTATTGCTGATGTTACCTATTACTCTTCAGTGGTTTGTTCAGTAAATTTTTCATGGTTGTTTCTAAGTATTTTCTTTTCTAATCTTTAATCCACTTTCCCCTGATGCTCAGTTTTTGCATGAAAAGATCATCCAAATATATATATATATATGTATATATATATATATATATAACACACACACACACACAAAACTAGACAAGCAAAATGTTCTTTTCCTTAGATGCTGTAAACTAGGTTACTGAAGGATGACAAAAGTAATCTTTGGGTCAGCCCATCTTTTTGTCTGTATCTGTTGTGGGTTTCTTCAGATGTCTTCTACCTCTCCCAATTTCTTGACAAAGAAGAAGGTGTGATAGGGTACGTATTATAGAAGTAAATTTATGAAAACCAAGCTCCTAGAGGCTGAGATTTCAATGTTTATGCCATATAAGCAGCAGCTAAATCACAATTAAGAATGAACAAAAAGGATTATAAACCACTTGAGGTCAGAGGTTTTATACATACATATAAATATATACATATATATTAATCATTTAATAAGTATTTGTGTTAGGGTCCTTTGGCTACTGCCTGGGGGCAAAAGGGGGGCATGTACTCTTAAAGCTGAGAAGGAAAAATGAGTAGAAAGCAAGGAAAAGAAGAAAAGGAAGTAGGTTCAGAAGGTATCAACATGACAGGCAGCATCATCTGGGATTGAAAAAAACTTGGAAAGAAAATATGTGTCCAACAACTAGGGAAAGACAGAAAACATTATGTTGTATGATTGAAACGTTACTATGCCATGAGAGAAAATGAATAGGAAGATTGTGAGTGAACATGTAAAGGTATAGATTAAATAATTCAGAGTAAACAGAGTCAGATAATTATGCGGACAATTTCAGGAAAACCCATGAAATCACCATGAAGAGGAAATGCAACCATGGTAAAAAATAAAGGCAACTTCCCACACTATCAAAGCTTAAAGCTTGATCATTACTTTTTGTTAATAATCAATTAATCTTTCAGACTTCCATTATTTGGATATTTCTAGGGAATTTTTCTCATGTGTCAAAACAAAATAAATCACGAAAATAACTCATATAATGTAATGGGTAACCTTAAAATTGGTCCAACTGCAACTGAATAATAATGCTTTTGACCATATCCCAGACAAGTTAATGATAAATCAGATAATTTATTATCGACAAATTCATCACCTTTTGCCATTTGTTCATTATTTAATCATCTAGGTTGAATTCTTTTCTTAAAGTTACTCTGCCCTACCCCCTCCCAACCTCCATCACCCTTGTACCCATTGAAACAATTGTCCTTGTAACTCTTGGGTAACAGAATTTGGAAATATGATAGAAACCTCACTGCAATGGGAATGATGAATGATTTGGCCAGCAGGGGAAGAAAAGATATTTAGAGAGAGAAAAACAATACAATACAGGGGAGGAAAGAGAATGATGTGCTTCAGAACTATCTACAAAGCAACATTCAGACAGGTGAGGGACCACGTGTCCCAGATTATATAGCTATAATTCTGTGCTTTGGGGTCAGAATAAATCTGAGTTCAAATCCACAGTCTGGCTCTTAACAGCCAAATCCACCGGATGAGTAATAGAATCATATATTATAGGTTCATGGGCATCATAAAACAGGTCAAGTTCCCATGGTCATCTAGCCTAATTTCCTCCTGTCACAGAGGAGGAAAGTGAAGTCCAGGGATGCTAACCAAGCAAGTCTGTGGTAACACATGTAGTGCCAAAGGTAGGTTTTGTTAGTGTTCCTCATCTCCACTGAACTAGGGCTCTTTCCATTTTTTAGTAGATTGTACCAAAGTATTGATGCTAATTTTGATGATATGCATCATATTTCCTCAATTGTTAACATGAATATTAATTAATATTTCTCCTAATTCCAACAACTAACCCCATAAGAATGGAAGCTAATTTATGGTATGGATTGCTGCATTCCTTGTATCACTATCATCTAGTCTAGTGCCTGGAACAAAGTAGGTGATTAATAAATTATTGTAGAGTGATCAGTTGGTTGGTTGATATTATATTCTTATTGGGCTGGTAAGGAAATAATTTTTAAACTTAAAGTGCTAGAGACATTTTAGCTCTGAGCAAAGCCTTTGCTGACATATTATTACATGCTATACAATTCTCAACTTCTGGGGAATTATTATGAATCAATCAATAAACATTTAAAAATATATTTTCCAATTTACTTTTCACATCCTTTTTCCTTTTTAAATTTTGAGTTCCAAATTCTCTCCCTTCTTCCTACTCCTCATCCATTGAGAAGGCAAGCAATACGATATCAATTATACATGGGAAATCAAAGCATATTTCCCTATTAGACTTTTGCAAAAAAAAAAAAAACCACAAGAAAAATAAAGTGAGAAAATTAGAATTCATTTTTTAAACTCAGAGTTCATCAGTTCTCCTTCTTTCTGGAAGTGAATAGCATTTTTCTATCTTGAGACCTTTGCCATTATCTTGGATCATTGTATTTAGAGGAGTAGCCAAGTCTTTCACAGTTGGCCATCAATACAACATTGCCGTTAATCTGCACAATGATGTCTGAGTTCTTCCCACTTCACTTTGCATCAGTTCATTTAGGTCTTGCCACATTTTTCTGAAACTTACCCCCTAGAGCATTACTCCATCACAATCATGTCAGGATTTGTTTAGTTATTCCCCAAATTGTGTGCATGCCCTTGATGTCCAATATTTTGTTACCAAAATTAGAGTAATCAATGAACATTTTTGAAGGGTCCCCTCTATGTCTGATACTATGCTAAGCACTAGGGATAGAAAAAAGAGACAAAGTCAGTCCTTGACCTCAAGGAGCTTACAATCCAATGGGGGAGACAAGATAGATGAGATAAATATATACGAAGCAAGCTCTATGAAGAATAAATAGGGAATAATTAAAAGAGGAAAAGATCTAGAATTGAGGGTGGGTTAAGGAAAGCTTTCAGGAAGATGGGATTTGAGTTGAGACTTAAAGGAAGCCATTATTAGGACAATAATGCCCTAAACGAGATCACTTCTAACAAGCTCCTGTTAGAACCATTTGATAAAGAAATCTTACCCTCTATGAGTCTGTTCTTTTTCTTTGCAGTGACTGTTTTCTAGACCAAAGTATTAATGCTAATTTTGATGATATGCATCATGTATTTATGTTTGTATTAATTATGTATGTGTATATATTGTATGTGTTTGCTCAGTACAATAAGAATTTCTGGTAGGGGATTTGTTAGAATGCATATTGTATGTAGTAGAGGGAGAGATTTTAGGTAGTAAATAGTAATAGTAATAATAATTTCCACAACAGCCTTTATATTGCTTTAAGTTTTACAAACAATTTATCTCTCTCTCTCTCTCTCTCTCTCTCTCTCTATATATATATATATATATATATATATATATATATATCCATGTGCATGCATATTTATGCATATAAATATAAAATTGATCCTCAGATGAGAAATTGAGCTGCTAGGCAAAGTGAGTTGTCTCGGGTCACACAGCTAAATAAGTGGCTGGGGGCAGGGTTTACATTCAGGTGCTCTGGACTCCAAGTCTAGTGCTCTGTTCTACTGTCTGATCTCCTGTCTTATGAGACCAGAGCTGCTCAGGTTACAGGGGATAGGAGGCTCTGAAATCAGATTTCAACTGCCTAAGCATTCTGGCTAGGTGATACTTCCCCTGTCCCACCTGTGTCAGGTAGTTAATGTACCCTTTGAATAGGAATTGTCTATCATTTCTCCACTGCCCATCAAAGAGAGGCAGAATTACATAGTGGTTGGATAAATGAGCTTCAAATCAGGAAGATAATCCCACCTTGGATACTTCCTAGCCATGTTGTTTAGCCTCTGTCTACTTTAGTTTTATCATCTGTATAAAGAGGACATTGGACTCATGGGTCTCTAAGGTTCCTTCCAGTTTGAAATATGACTGCATGATGCATGAGCATAATCAATCTCAAAAATAGGACTGTATTTTTTCAGTTCCTTTCTTCTGAGAAGTTTCCTTTTCAGTCATAGAAGAATTCTGATAAAAGCATATTCTGGTATTTTTATTTCCTTATATGATCTTTCCATTCCTAGGTGATCTGTTCTATAGCCTTTGCCAACGTCTGGGTCAGCTGCTTTGCCTTTCCATCCAGATCCAACTCAGCATGGGGCTAAGGAGCAAGAAGCACAATGGCATTCCAGTCCTAATAAAGAAATTCTCCTTACAGCTCCCTCAGAGAGGAAACCCCTCCCTATTCCCTCTCCCATGGCCAGAGAGCCTGTAGCCAGCACTTCTCTTATTTGAGTTTTTTGGTAACATATGTACACTCACATATCAGATAAAAAATCATGATAAGACAGTCTACACAGGGATAGTCCTCACAGTTGTTGGGATCAAAGCAGGTTTCAAGTAGGTCATGTCTGAGCTGAGTCTTGA
The DNA here is from genome assembly GCF_037893015.1 of Macrotis lagotis. NCBI lineage: Eukaryota > Metazoa > Chordata > Mammalia > Peramelemorphia > Peramelidae > Macrotis > Macrotis lagotis. The sequence continues at coordinate 326,465,901 of NC_133659.1, forward strand.
TGGAAATGATGATTAAAGGAGAAAGAGAAATGGGAGAAAGGTAATAAACCTTTACTATATTCAGTGCTTTATAAATGTTCACTTACCCTGAAAGGTAGTTGTTGGACTCACTCCCATGTTACAGGTGAAGAAACTGAGGCACAATGAGATTAAGTGTCTTGCTCAAGATCACAGAGCTAGTAAGTCTTGGAAGTTGGATTTGATCTCAGGTCTTCCTGAGTCCAGGCCCATCACTCTATCCACTGAGTCACTTAGCTGCCTCTAATAAACCTGCCTTTATTTCTAGACATTTTTATATTGAGAGGTAGTCTGGTATATTGGGCAGAGTCTTCCTTGGGACAGAAGACCCAGTATCAGGTTGTGCTTCTGCTATTTACCGGTGGTGACTTCCTGATCATTAAACACATCTCTAAAACTGTAACTTGCAGAGAAGATGCCCTTCTGCCCGATAGAGGGAGATTCTTCATTTAGGAGTTCAGCTGTCAATGAAATCACATGTCAAAGAAGAAAAAGTGTTGTGTTCACCAACTCCAGGCTCCTTCTAGACATTGTATTCTTGTCTCTAGAATAGCCTGTTGTCTCCATTCTTTATGCTCCTCTCAACCTCCCATCTCTGCCTATTGATTTGTACACCTGTTCGAGTTCAGACAATACTTTCTCTGCGAATCCTCACCTAATTGTCCCAACCCAAAGTTCCTAGCATCATCAATTTAGAGTTGGAAGGTCCCCCAGAGGCTGTCTGGTTCAACCCTCTCATTTTACAGAGGAAGAAACCAAGGCCCAGGGAGGTTAATTAATTTCTTCCTCCTCTAAACTCTTGTGGCATCTTCTCTCCACCTGTCTCAGGCAGTTATTGTACAATAAGTTGTTCTGTTTATTTCTGAACATATCTTATTTCTTAATAAACTGTGAGTTCGGGAAGAGTAGAAACTCCATCTTATTTATCCTTCTGTTCCCCTTGGCACGTCACACGGGGTTTTAACACTCAGTAAGCGTTCAATAAAAGTCTGAATGAATGAATTCCTTTTCCTTTCATAAGGTGGGCAATTATATCCTAAGGCAAACTCAATTTCTACTCAAGGTAGTGAGCATGAAACTGTGACAATTCCCCTAAATACTCTCTTCTAGGACTATGAGATCCATGCATTTGAGCCAGAGGGAACCTCAACAGTGTAAAGAGACTTTAGAACATAGAATGAAATATCTAAAAGGGACTTTAAAAATCAGCAGGTTGCCTTCTTCATTTTATGAATGAGGAAATTTTCATCTGATAGCACAGAACTCAGAGAATCAGAGGTTCAAAACCAACACCAGTGGTCATTCAGAGTGATCAAGTGACTTTTCTAAGGTCACATGGCATATGAACCTAGATGCCTTGAACCTAGAGCAGGGTCTGTTCTGGTATAACAGGATGTCCCTACATGAGTTACACAGCCAGGATATAGCATAGATAGGACCTGAACCCAGTTTTTTCCTAACTTCACAGTCACCGCTCTAGTTACTGCATCACAGGACATGTCAATCATATCATCAGTCAATTTTTCTTCAGTTCCACAGAGATGTTTATAAATGTTCATCTAGTCTAAATTTCATCTAGTCAAAATTCAGTATCTCACCACTGAAATAATCTTCATACCATCTCCTTGTTCACTGGAATTAGAAATACATACATATATACATATATATATATATATATATGACTTAGAGAAGAATAAAGAAATATTTAATATTTCTTATATAAATACACATAAATATGTAGGTATATTTGTATATCTGACTGCCTAATGGATATATGTCCTCAACAAAATGTTAAGAACCCATGCTTTGTTGAATTACCACTTTAATTGCTTATATTGTTCTCCTAGGTAGGTTCTTAGTCAAGGTCTGATATATCTATTGCCATTTCTATCTATGTGTCTGACTGTCTATCTACCTATCTATCCATATCTATATATGAATATATAATATATCTATATGCCTAAAGACAAATAGATGATATATTTAAAGACATTATGTTATAGTGGAAAGAACATTGGAGTTAGGGTCCCTGAGTTCAAGTCTCAAGTGACATATCTCCAAGTTTTTTCAATTTTGGCAAATTCTTTCCCATGCTGAGGACTCAATTTCCTTATATGTAAAAGAAACGTCATAATAAACAAGTATTGGAAGATTTTCCAACTACCCTGAATATTTCTCCCCTTTCCTCCTCTCCTCTTTCTTCTCATTGATGTCTTTTTGTTTTATATCACCTTAATTTTGAATATATTATTTTCCAACTGTATTACATAGAATGGCATTTTTTAGAAGGATGGAAGGAAGGAGAGAGGGAAAGAAAGAGAGAAGGGAGAGGGGAGAGAGGGAAAGAAGAAGGAGGAGGAGGAGGAAAGAGAGAGCAAGAGAGTGAAAGAGCGAGCAAGAGAGTGAAAGAGAGAGAGTGAGAGAGGGAGGGAGAGGAGTTTAATAATGCATACTTTTCATCTATGGTCCTCCACCTCTGCAAAGAAGGAAGGGAAGTTTTCCTAATGATCTTCACAACATCCCCGTAATGGGAATCTTCAAACAATACTTGAGGTCCCTATCACTCTGTGTTGGCTTTGCCAATCATAAAGAGGTTTCAGGATGAGATATGACCTGGGAGAACAAGGGTGAGGCCAGCATCTTGATGTCCTGGAGTCTCATCTCTGCTCCCAATAAGGGCATTGTCCTTTCTGCTACAGATGTGTTGAAGCCACTCAACATGAGAAGCTCCTATCACTTCTGGGCTTGATTCTATTGTGATATTCCTTGCCTTTCACTTTCCAACCCTATGGCCTGCACAGGATGGACAGAGAGAAGTTTGGGCAGAACAGAACAATTCCAGAGGACTTAACTGTGCAGGAACCATGATAAGGCTAAGTCAGAGATCCCTTTCCAATTCTGGGAGTCTGTGAACTCACATCAGACCTACTCAATTAAAGTAGTAATGTAACAAAGCATGAGGTCTTAACATTTTGTTGGGGTCACATAACCATTGGGCAGTCTGTCTGGTAAAGTCTATGGATTGCAGAATCATGCTTTTAAATAGATAAAATGAAGTAGAAAGGATAGCAAAGGAAATCAATTATATCAGAAATATAGTTATACCTTTAAAAAGTTCAAGGAAGTGGTAGAGATGGAGACATGAACTATGATTTGCCCATTAACCCCTAGAAATTGAGCTCCTTCTGTCAGGGATCATTTCTCTGCAACTTTTTTTTTTTTTTAGGTTTTTGCAAGGCAATGGGGTTAAGTGGCTTGCCCAAGGCTACATGGCTAGGTAATTATTAAGTGTCTGAGGCTAGATTTGAACTCAGGTACTCCTGACTCCAAGGCCAGTGCTCTATCCACTGCACCACCTAGCCGCCCCAAATTTTTTTAAATAAAAAGAAAATCCTATTCCTTTGAGAGTAAAGAATTTTTCTGAAAATAGCCATAAGTCATTAGTATTCACATGGGAATATTGTGGGTGGATCAGCTGGACATTCTGGTATTTCTACCAAATCCCTAAGACAGGTTTCTGCACGTGACTTTTAACAGGCTTGGAAGACAATTCCAACCCCTGACCTGTTCCACACATCTCTTAGAACCATTGCTCAAAGTGAATAAACAAGGATGGATGACAGTTGGGACAAGGAGCTGGCTTATAAAGGTGATGCAATGACTACAGGACGATGCTGCCACTTCAAAGAAGGAACAGAAGAAACATTCCTACCTTGCACATCAAGGCTCTTGCACAGAAAGGACACAGTATAAATGACTGGTGAGGAGGAGCAGTTCTCCTCTGGAGAAATTTCTCCCTTCCTCTCCATGGTTCCCAGAGTACAAGTAGATGGGTCGGACAGAGGGAAGACAGAGAAAATGGAAGGAATAGACTTTGACACCTCCAAGAATATTCAGGGAAATATAGCAAAGCTCTGGTCAGAAAATGAAACATTAAAGACAAAGGAGAGAAGAAAGGAATGGTCTAGATGCTGCCCAACTTGGGGATGAGGCTAATGAGGCTTTTCTTGATGTTTCTGAGAATTCTTTCCAGAGCACTTTAAAGGTAAATGTGTGTGTGTGTGTGTGTGTGTGTGTGTGTGTCTCACACAAAGAGACAGAGATACAGATATATGCTACTACTTGTAAATGTCATGAAAAATGGAGACTCATTCTCAAGAGTTTTTGTTGCTTCCCTGTGAAAAGAACCAATGAAAAAAAAATACAAAGCTGAAAGCAAAACAAATACTTATATTAACCTTTAAAATGCATTAATCCAAAAGAATGTGTGGAAATAGGTCCTTGGGCAGATAAAATAAAGGATTAATTAGGTCCCATGGTAATCAAGGGAGGTGCTGGGTAAGATTTCCTGAACCAATCTTGTCAGAAATTCTCAATCTTAAACTCTGAGTCATCTGCCTTTATCCTTAGATCCTATTCTTTGCTTGGAACCTATAAAACATCCAGGTTACCCAAAGTATGTATTCTAATTAGACCTCGTACCCTAGAAAAGATGGTAGGCAGGTTGTAATAAGTGATCTACATGAGTCAGATCCCAAATGATCAATGTTAACATTTGAGCTCTTGGTTATGTATAGACATTAAAACAAAAGAATCAAAAGTCAGAGCTACAAGAGGCCTTAGAACATAGAATGTCAGGACTGGTAGGGAGTTTGAAATGGAAAAATGTAAGGACTAGGCAGATCCTAGGAAAGAGAAAGCCAGATGGGAGGGACCTTAAAAGATTTCATGACAGAGTTGTTGGTGGGTAGGAGGACAGTGGGAGATATATTCTAAAAATTATTTTTTTGGTTTGTTTTTGCAAGGCAATGCAATCAAGTGACTTGTCCAAGGACACACAGCTAGGCAATTATTAAGTGTCTGAGGTCAAATTTGGACTCAGGTCCTCCTGACTCCAAGGCTGGTGCTGTATCCACAACACCACCTAGCTGCCCCTAATGATTCTAGTAGTTCTAATAAAGTCATAATAGAATCCTCAGTATTATCTAATCCTGAACTCTTATTTTAAAGAAGGTTGTCTAAGGTATAGCAAATGAGCTCAGATTCTAATGCAATGCCCCCATTTTTCAGAAGAGGAATGAGCTTTCAAAAAAGATAGTTAGCTTTCCCTGGTAAAACTGGTGCTAAATTCCAGGGTCAGGATCTGAACTCACATCTGCAGCCCCCAAATCTAACAGACTCTGAATGCCTACAACTTCACTGGCCCTTACTAGCCCTGACTACTAGTAATCTAATTATGATAACTGAGCATATTGGAACTCCCATCTTCCCAGAGAGTGGAACTTTCAGTCTCATAACTCTCATTCCCCATGCCAAATTCTCCTATTTTCTTGAATTCTTCCATTTCAGATCTGTGTCACACACAGAGAACAGCAAGGCCCGTTGCCAGTTTCTTTGATAACTGACTCCCTCCCCCAGCAAGCAACAAGGCCCCACATAACTCAACATCTGTTGACATCAAACTCCTGTACATTTAGGGCCTTTGATCATGTGAGGCCGACCATGTGTGCAGGAAGATTCACATTCCTTTCCAACTATAAAAATCAAATATGGTCAACTGCAGATGGAATCGTTGGAGGAGGACTGCCCTGTGTTGAGTCCCCTGTGTCCAAGGCAGATGGCATGGACACTAATCTGGCAGGTAAGGATCCCAATTCTCAATTCAAAGAGCTCTAGAAAAAAAGGTTCTTGAAGTCTCTTGTGAATTCTAGCTGAAGTTGAAGAAATCTGACTTAATTTGGTTTCAATTTAAGTCCCCTTTCCTCCAATTTCACATTTCATCTATGTTTATTCTTCTTTCTAACCCTACCTAAGGGTGGGTTGTGGTCAGAAGAGTCTGAGATAATTTGCCAACATCATATAGAATGTGGAAAGTTAAGGTTTCAGATATATACTCTGATTCCAAAGCAAATGCTCCTTGCATTCTAAAGGCAAGCTGAAGTTACCAGAATTGAGAAACAATCCAGTATCCAGGGGTAATTCAAATGCTGGAGGTGTCTCCAAAGCTCTTTCCCTCTCAAGGGTAATTAGTGGGAATTACCAACAACCATCACCAATTCTAAGCAATAAATTAGTCACCAATTGAAAACTACAGGCATATAGGTGATGTAATGATTAAGACCACCAGAAACTCAGGAAGATCTGAGTTCATATTCTGTCTCAAAGATTAACTCTATGATCTTAGGTAAGTCACAACCTTTGTTGCCTCAGATTCCTCTTCTCTAACATGTGGATAATAATAATCTTTACCTCCCAGGGTTATTGTGAGAATCAAATGAAATAATATTTATAAAGCATTTTGTGAATCTTAAAATGCTATAGAAATGCTAGTTATGATACTGTTATCATAATCAATTTACAAGACTAGATTGTGTGATTACAGGTATATATTTGAGAAATTTGACATCTTCAGGTTGCAGCCTATGCACCTTTCATACTCTATTAGAAATATAAAAAACCAACTTGACCCTTTTCATTTTTCTTGTTTTCATCTCCAAAATGAGACCGATACATTATTTTACCAACCAAAATGAGTCAAGGGCTTTAAGATACTGAGGAAAAAAATGGTACTAAAGTTGTGAGGAAAGTCCATTCCATAGGTTGTTCAGTGGATAGAGCACTGGCTCTGGAGTCAGGAGGACCTGGCTTCAGACACTTAATAATTACCTGTGAGACCATGGACAAGTCACTTAACCCCATTGCTTTGCAAAAGTAAAAAAAAAAAATCCATAAATGATTTTTTTTTGAGAGAGGTAGCATGGTATAATGGATAGAGAGTTGTCCTTGAAACCAGAAAGCCACAGGTTTAAATTCTGCCTCTTACAAATACCAATCTACACTGGTAAAGAAAGCTTCTTCATGGGGCATTCCTTACACCAATGAATTCATAAGCCCAGAACCCAACTGGTATGAGAGACATTTTTTTTCTTCTAGATTTATTAGAGGGGGCCTTTAAGAGTTCCATATCTCTTATTAGAGCTTGATGAGACCTCAGAGACCATCCAGTTCAAATATATTTTACAGATAAGGGAATGAAATCTAAGGGAAGTTAAATGACTAGCCCAAGGTCACACTGGCAGCAAGAATCACAGGCAAAATTTAAGTCTTCGGTCCTGTGTCCTTTCCACTATGCCATCCAAAGCCTCTATTACTGGGTTTACAATAAGTCACCAATGTAAAAGGTAGTTGGTATACCTTCATTTGTGTTCCTTCACTTTGCAAAAAAAAAAAAAAATGAAAGTTCCCTGATTTCATAAATACACTGCTCCTTGAATATCTGATTTCCAGAGCAAAATTTTTCTTTGTCCAACTTTGTTTCTCCTCCCACTTGTCTTTTTAATTCACTAAATGCTAAGCAATAATGATCTCTTTAATAATATTTAAAGTACTCTGAAATAATTTGACCACACTAATTGTGTCTGAGACCTTAGGGAAATTGTTTAACCTTTTCCAGGTGTCAGATTCTTCATTTATTCAGTTGGATATCACAACCAACTATAAGATTTGGATACAGGAAGAGGAGAAATTGTGAGATAAGACAGTATCTAAGCTATTTTTCAGTTCTACAATACTACTTTTCTCTATTCTACTCATGGTTATGCATAGGAAACTAGTTACTACTTTTCCTCTCTTTCTTTCTTCTAATCCCCATTCCCTCTATAATGCAGAGAAATAAAGAGGACTGAACTGGGGAATCATTTACCTTCCCTACCCACATTAGAACTCTACAGTTCTTATCTTATGGTATCATAGTCATAGCCCTGTTACACTAAAGTCTTAGATAGTAGACTTGAGCACTGGAATGATGAGACATGTATCATAGATGGGGATTATTTCCTCATTTGGATCTACTGACCATTTCTTATGTGACTAATAGGACCAATCTGGGACTACTGGCTTTGCTATAATTTGTACAGATGTTTCTACAGGTGGCTGCTTCAAGGCCATACATACATTCTAAATAGTGCTATAATCATAATTTCCATTTCTACAGTACACAAAGATTTGCACAGAGCCATGCAACAGAAACCATTTGTTCCTCAAAACAATCTGGTGAGGTATTTATTGTAGTTATTATTACTCCCATTTTATAAATATGGAAAGTGATAAGTCAGAGAGATTACGTGATATAATCAAGGCCACATAGTAAGTATTTGAGGTGCAATTGGAATACAGGTCTCCTATGAATCTAATCTATTATAGTGCCTCTCTTGTTATCTTATAGCTCCAAGTAGGGCAATCTTGTGCCAAATGTGGTTATAATTGATAATCATTTAAAGATGAAAAATATGGTATTTGAAACCCATAATTTTAAGATACCTTCTTTAGGTTGCTTTATATGTGGAAAAATATAGCATTTAGGAGACACACTGCATAGAGTACCTAGCCTGGAGTCAGGAAGATGAATTTTCCACACACTTACTAACTATATGAATATGGGCAAGTCACTTTACTGATTGTCTCAGTTTCCTAATCTGTAAAATGAGCTGGAGAAGGAAATGACAAATCACTCTATGGTCTCTGCCAAGAAAACCCCAAATGAGATCATGAGGAGTTGAATATGACCAAAATGACTGAACGTAACAATTAGAATATCAGAATGATATATTTCAAACAGAGCCAGGGGGTATTTCAGTTTCATCACAAAGCACTAATTTGCTGGTGGCACCAGTCCCTGGATCTTCAACTTGTAACAGTACAATGAGACTGATCTTATTCCCAAGGACAAACAGAAGGGGAATAATCAATTTTTCAGGACAAGTAATCATAATCCTTGATCAAGGATTGGATGAACACTGAATAGGAATGTAAGATGCTTAACAATAAAACTCCACTTACATAGAACTATAAAATTGACACAAGATCTCCTTTGGAAAAAATTTAACGAGGTAGTTGGTATGAGTATTAGTAACCTCATTTTATAGATGGAGAAACTCAGGTTTAGAGATGAAAAGTGACTGTCCAAAGTCATGTAGCTAATAAACTGCAGAACCAAGTTCAAGCCCAGACCTGCTGGCTTCAAATAAGTGTATTTTCTATACCACAAGTACAGTGGAAAGCCTTACTACAAATCTAAGGGTAGTACACAGTTCCTCTTTGACAGGGCCCTGGAAATGCTTTGAAATAGTCCAAGCCACAATCCTCTGAGAAAATGTCATCATATTGCCCATAAAATGAGCAATGGATAGAATTTCACTGTTGACTTTGATGGGTGTGTATATGCCTGCCAAAATTATAGGATGGAACGCACCTCTGTACTCCCTAAACAGCATTTAACTCTGCTTCTTACACCAGTATTGCAGTAATAAGTGATCATGTTTTTACATGACGACATATCAGCACCATGGTCAGTGCTATGGTCCCAGGTGAAAATGATGAATCCCCAGAAAATGCCTCATAGAATCATAAATCTAAAGATGAAAAGACCTTGAAGGACCTTAATTTTACAGATCAGGAAACTGAGGCTTAGGAGACTATCATTTCCAAATTCAAATAGGTAGTAACCAGGAAAGTTGGAAGTTTAGACTAGTTTATCTGTTTAGCACCAGTTTTTTGTACCTCAATGCTACATCTATTTTATCTTTTTTAACTACCTTATTTACCTTCCTCCTTCATCCTTTTATATAATTTCTAGTCCTTCCATCTTAGAAAGAGAATTTTTTACAAAGGCTACAGGCATGCTCTGATAAAGGAATGAGGGAATATCTCCTTTTCCTGAGTTTTCTGGATTTCAGTTTTCTCAACTGCAACATGAAGTGGTCTTATGACTTTAAATCCCATCAGAAAATATCCCTGATCTAATCTTTCAATATTGGCATTCCTAGTGTTTGGAGCACTGGCCACTGAAGTACTTAAAAGGCATTGAGTTGCACCGAAAACCATGCCGGAAGCCATGGGTTCAAGATCTTGCTTGCTTGGGTATCTGTGGGAAATTCTCATCTTGGCATTTTCCATCTTTTCCACTGTACTTCCTCTACTCACATAGCAACCAGGTGGTGCAGTGGTTGATGCATCTGGCCTGGAATCAGAATGATGCCAAATCTGGCCTCAGAGAATTTCTAGCTCTGTCACCTTGGGCAAGTCATTTGACCCTGTTTGCCTCAGTTCCTTATCTGTAAAATGATCTGTAAAAGGTAAAAAGGAACCACTTCAAGTTTTTTGTCAAGAAAATCCCAGTGGGGTCAGAAAGAGTTGGACACAATTGAAATGACTGAACAACAAAATCCTGTCCCAATGCTAACATAAAATGAAATATGTAACAAATACTTTGAAAATTAAACTTTGTAATTCTATTGTGTCAAAAATCACAAAACATCCCCAAACCCTCCGAACTTGAATTTCTTAACCTGTGAAGTGAGCACAATAACTTTTGCAGTTCATAACTCACAGGACTGTTGGGTAAGTTTCCTGAGATAAAGAACATGGTAGAATTTTGTAGTATTTAAAGTACCTATACCTTAAGTGACTATAATCATCTCTCTACTATATCAGAAGCCATTTGGGGGAAGAAACCAAGATTTATTGATTTATTTAATTCAAAATGATCAGAAATCAGAATTTCTGAATGAAAGGTGACTATCAGGTTCACCAAAAAATATAGGGTACAGAAAATCAGTTCTTAACATGAAAACTCCCACCTATAATGGTTTGTAAAATGTCCATGGTTTATGATCTTAGAAGGTTGATGAGGGCACCAAGATGCTGTTTGAGTGACTTGTGTGAAGTGGAAGGGACCTTAATAGGCATCTTATCCAACTGCCCTATTTTGTACAGGAGAAAATTAAGGAACAAGGAATTTAATTATAGGCCAAGATCTTGTTCTAATATGGTATCAAAATCCTCACTACAAAATATGGGAGGCATCACTTGAAGACTTCAATGAGGATGAGCCCAATATCTCCTGAAACAGTCCGTTCTACTTTGAGATAATGCCCATCATTAGCAAGGTTCCCCATACTCCCACCATGCATGCTAAACATACAGTACTTTAAATACACTATTATTTCAATTCACTAAACCTTCAAACATCTACCATAATGGTGCAAGGTATTAAACTAAGGAGTGGCAAATAATTTTTTTTTTTAGGTTTTTGCAAGGTAAATGGGGTTAAGTGGCTTGCCTAAGGCCACACAGCTAATTATTAAGTATCTGAGGCTGGATTTGAACTCAGATCCTCCTGACTCCAGGGCCAGTGCTCTACCACTGAGCCACCTAGCCATCCCCAAATAAATATTTTTTAATGAATGTTTGATTGACTGACAATAAGTGTATGAGTGAATTAATAAATGAACATGTAGAACAGTTTTGTGTGGGTGATATCCCTGCAAAAGGTGAAACCTATAGACCCCTTCTTAGACTAAAATTTTAATTCATCAAATCAAATATGTAGGATTACAAAGTAAAGATTGTTAAAATAAAGATTTCTTTTCCCACATAAGTTTACACTAAGATTTATCACAGAACCATGGAGATCCATGGACTCTGGGTTAAAAATTTCTGACCAAGACATTAAGAAAGATTGTCTCTACCCAAGGGCCAAGTTAGAAAGTCTATGTGCTAGCTCATGCAGAGTCTACACTAGGATTTGGAGAGTTTTGGGGAAATAGTAAGAGGGGTATAGACAAAATATAGAGTGAAGGCAAGAACATTTCTGTATGTCAGAGTCAGTTGGCTATGCAGCCCTGGGCTGTCCAGGAGAGCCACAAGAATGAAGGACATTTCCAAATCCCCAGACCTAAGACCTGAAGCTCACAGATGATTCAAAGCCTGCTGCCAGATAGTGATACTAGTGGAAAACAGGCAGAAGCATAGCTGCTAACATGTGCAGGGATGTGCCCATTAATCAAACGGTATGCAGATAGCATGGGAACGTAAGACAGGAGCTACTGGGAGAAGAAAAGAAAGGACAAATCCACTGGTTGGCTCAGCAAAGAAAGACTACCTTTAAGGAAAAACCAATATAGCCAGTTAGCAAGATTAATGAAATGGAGCCCAATTTGCATGGTGGTCAGTCTTCAATAATTTTAGGGTAATGGAGACTAATTTCAAGGTAGTTAGAAAAACTGCCTAGGTCTAAGTCTGACAGGGATTCCTCCACGCCCTTAGAAAAGGCAAAACATATTGAAATTAGAGACTGCCATGTGTAGAATAATTCTAAACCATTTGTGACCTCCTTCCAGACTGTTCTATGGCCAGTTCCCTGACTTTTGCAAAAAGACTCAGGGAAAAATGGAAACTAGCAGCAGAAAAATATCTTTGTTTGAGGAATTTAATGATAGCTCAAAGCAGAAAGAGACCAAGATGCAAATTCCATAAGAAAGAAAACGGGGAGGGGGTCAGCTAGGTGGTCCAGTGGATGGAACCCACCCTAGAGTCAGGAGGACTGAGTTCAAATTTGATCTCAGTTACTTAATACTTACTTAGCTGTGTGACCCTGGACAAGTCACTTAACCTCATTGCCTCCCCCCCCCCAAAAAACATAAAACTAGAAAATGGTAGTATAATACTTAAAAGCAATGACAGCAAAAACTCTCAAGGAGTTGGAGTAGGATATACTCAGGAAGATGGCATATCATGAAACAGAAAAAAGGGCCTTTGATTTGGAGTAAAAATGATTGGAATCCTGGGCCCTGATACCCACTAGCTGATGGACTTTAAGTAACTGATTTTTCTCTAGGTTCCTATTTCCTCAACTATGAAGTGGAGGAGACTCAGTTTGTTGACATTTTGGGGAGGAAAATTTTTCAAGGCAAAAGATTCTAGCTAGTCAATAGAGTATTGGACTTGGAGTCAAATACAGTCATCAGCACTTATTTAGCTACAAGAGTTTAGGAAAGTCACTTAAGCTCTGACCCTTAGATTCTGCTTCAGTAATAACAGCAGCACCCAAGACTATTATGAAAATCAAATGAAATATTCAACATACTTTGCAAACTTTAAAAGACTATGTACATGTTATTGTGATTTTTGCTGTGATTATGTAAAGGTCAGGATCTTTTTGCAGCCTTTATTTTTGCAATTTGTGGTTCTTGAGATATCAGATAATGTGATCAAGGCAATACTTGAACCCCTCTTCCTGACTACAAGTTAGACTCTGTAGCTGATGTTCTATCCTTCCTTTTAAGCTTAGATATGGCATTTTGTTTTTAGGCTGGATCTGTGATTATAATGCTGGTGGTCGGGAAGAGATTTACTGTATATAAAATCCCTCCATGCATGCTGATCTATAACTATAACTTAGAAATCTGAATGGAGGTCAAAGAGATTATGTCACCTGTCCATGGATCAAGAAATAGTAACTTGGAGTTAAAAAGGACCCCACAGGCAATTTAATCCAACTATCTCAGGTTACAGAGAAGGAAACTGAGGCCCAGGAAAAGTTGAGTGACTTGCTCATGGTGAGATGGGTAATTAAGTGACAGAAGTAGGATTGGAATCCAGAATCTTTGATTCCAGAGTCAATATTCTCTCTGCTTTACCATTCTCCCCAGTCACTCAGTTATTATATGTACAAAACAGTACTGGAATCCAAGTTTTCTTAACTTTCAGAGCAACTCTCTTCTTCAGAGATCTACTATCTCTCCACAATGATATTGCTATTATGCAGATATTTCAATCATGTCCTGTCTAACTGTCTCTGATTCCATTTGGGATTTTCCTGCCAAAGATGCTGGAATGGTTCATTTACAGATAAAGTTCATTTACAGATAAAGAAACTGAGCCAAAAATGGTTAAGTGACTCACCTAGAGTCATATAGCTAAGTAAGTGTCAGAGACTAGATTTGGGTAGAGTCCTCCTAACTCCAAGCCAAACACTTTATCCAGTGAGCAACCTAAGTGCTCCTACTCTTCCAAGCTGCATTCAATTGTAAGCTAATCACCATAGGTTAGAGCTGACAGAGCATATGGAGCCTATCTCTCTGATTGGGGACAAGAAACATCTATATAAGTTCCTGATTCAGAAACACTGCTGTAGAATTTCAAAGGTGGGGCATTGGTTGAACCAATTAAATTTTCTAGAGGGTTGAACTGTTAATAGCCAAAAGGGGACTAGATTAAGAATTCATTTTAATTAGGTCAAAACTGGACAGTGCCATGCAGTTTTCAACCAGTAATAACTCTACCTCAGTTAGACCTTATTTCTGGTGTAGGAAGATACAGGCAGGGCCCCAGAAGGCTTGATACTAAGTGGTGAGATACTGTGAAAGAAACAATAATTTGGATTCTTCTAAGTCTCTACATGAGAAGGTTAGACATCATCTAATTCATCTCTATCATCTGACAGGAAAGGAAAATGAGGCCCAGAAAGGGCAAAGGATCTGCTCAGGATCACACTAGTTGGTGACAGTAGGAGATAAGGGGTTCACCAAGATTAAATTAAGTTCACATTAATGAAATGATTTAAAAATTGCAAAGTGACAACAATGTTACAGGACAGGTACTTTTATTGTTACTGTTATGCCATTGAGGAGATAGAGCTTGGTGAATTTAAGTGAAGGTCACACAGCTAGTAAGTAGTTAAGGTAGGATTTTAATTTAAAGCTTCTTGACTCTAAGTTCTGTACTAGATATAGAACAATTAATTCTGGGCCAAAGCTGAGTCTCTGGATACCTCTCAGCTGGCCCTCTGAACCTCTGATTTATGGTATAGTGTAATCTGGAGGACAGGGAATAGTATTTCACTTTTTCCCTACCTTGTGTCCCCAGAACCAAGGACAGTTCCTGGAATACCTTTAGGCTATTAAAGTGTATATTTAGTGAATGGGATTGAAGTGAGTGGGAAAAGAGGTTCAGAGGTCATCCAGTGCAACCTCCTTAATTCACAGATGAGAAAACTGAAGCCAAGAGAAGAAAAAGGAATTCCACAAGATCTGGTACTTCTCCTAAGTCATTCTGGGGAATATTTGACAGGAGTAAAATCTTTTGGAAGTTCATTGTTTAGATTTGGCATTTAATATCACTTAGAAGCCAACAGGAATCTAACTTTCCAAACTTATTTTACATCATTACCTTTTCTTAGAATCCACTCTTCAGCCAAATGGGACCATGAGCTATTTTCAGAACCTGAAAATCCCTCATTTGACACTCGATCTCCATGTAGTTCCAGAAACTCATCCCCCTTACTGGAATATACTGCTTCTTTCTGGCTACAATTAGCTCAGGATTCTATCATGTTCTCCTCATGAATTTTCCTCTGATCTCTATCCACTCCACCCTTAGTTATACTCTCTTCTCTTCCATCTTTACCTCTTATTTACATAGCTAGATACACGTGTTGTAAAATATAAATTCCTTTGGGGGGGGACTATTTTGTTGTTGGATCTCTGGGACATGTGGTTCTAGTTCAGGGCTTTTCAGAAAACAAGAATTTAAGTGATATTTATTGAATTAATCAAGACACATTTTTAAAATATCTGTTGTGTTATCTGTTGTCTCAAGAACTGTGTTAGGTACTGGGGATAGAAAGACAAAAGTGAACCCTCTATGTGCTGATATTCTATTGAGGGAAATATACTTATGAAATGAGTATAAAATATACACAAAATAAAATACACTGTAATGGGGGAGGGGAGCAGACAATACTATATCATGTAGGAAGTGGCATAATCTGAGCTTTTAACTAGGGATTCTGAGAGGATGGGTTGCAGAGTCCATTCTTGGCATGAGGCAACAATTTTTCAGGAAAATCAAGATTTCCTCACCACCACAGAACTGTGCAGAAGTAATGTTACATTGGATTCTTGTGGTAGTAAAACTTTTGGATAAAATTATCAAGTTAGGAAAATAATTTCCAAGTAGCAAAGGAATGAGCTATGTGTCAAATAAGGCATGATGAAGTATGCACTGGGTACCTTTCAGAATGTATGAAACTGCCTTCAGACTAGACTGAGCCATCTTCTGAAGGTCCTAGAGACCATCTCCTTCCTATAGACGACTGGTTTCTTTTCATGGATAAGTAAAGATGCAAATGTGGCTTCTGCAGCAGTTATGGAAAATATCTACTCTGGAGAGAAGAGTTCTCTTTTTGGTAAACATCCACTCTTTAAAGCCTTGAGCCAGAAGGGGTCTATGTTACCTCTAATGTGTTTGTCATGTTGTGTGTGTGTGTGTGTGTGTGTATGTGTGTGTGTGTGTATGTGTGTGTGAGAGAGAGAGAGAGAGAGAGAGAGAGAAGAAGAAGAAGAAGAAGAAGAAGAAGAAGACAAAGAAGAAGAAGGAGGAGGAGGAGGAGGAGGAGGAGGAGGAGGGAAAGACAGAGATAGAGACAACAAGAAAAGGGGGAGGGAGGAAGCAGAGGGAGAAGAATACAGAAGGAGAGAGAGAAGGCTGTCCTCACAGGCTCGAGGGAGCTGGTTATGCATGGAGGAACAGATATGTTACTAGTTGGTTGCAGAACTTAAGTTAGAAATCAGTCCCCTTTCTTTTGCTAGAGAGGATCTCACTAGCTTTTAGATGAAAAAAAAAAAACCCAACCCCCAAACCCTGCAATGCTCTCTCCTCCCAAAATCTCCTCTAAATTTGTGGTCTACTATCATCTTACCTCCTCTGATCCAAGTCTGGCTGCCATTTAGAAAAACATAAAACTGCAGCATCTCAGAAATAAAGCCTGGGATATAGGACAGTTGAGAAGGAATCCTTCACATGAAGTTAGGCAATCTTTTAGAATCGTGATTCATATTGTTAAGAAAGAGTTCATTAATTGCTCATTAATAGAGGCAGCTAGGTAGTATAGAAGGCCTGGAGTCAGGAGGATGAGTTCAAATCTAACCTCAGCCACCTGGCTAGCTGTGTGACTCTGGGTGAGCCGCTTAACCTCTGTCTGCCTCAGTTCTCCTGTGAAATGGAGAAAATAATAAGCCCTCTGACATGGAACTGTTGTGAGAATCCATTTAGATAATATTTGTAAAGCACATTACCTAGCCCCTGGCACATAGTAGGAACTATATAAATGTTTATTCCCTTCCCTTCCCCTCTAACAGATGGAAGCCCATTCATAAGTCACATTTTAATTTTTAAATAACGACTTTATCTCTCTTTCTTAGTCAGGGGACATATTCACTTTTCCTTCAGTCAATGTCAATTCCCTTTCCTTCAAGTTATATTTGTTGCAGTGCCAGGCAAAATATATTCTTCTTCCTCTAGGCCACTCGAATACATGCAAACTCAGAGCCCATTTAAAAACACGCACATGCATGAAACATCCCTCCCTATGCACTGAACCATCTCTTCTTAACTGCTGAGCTACAGACAGTTAGCTCCTTTAATGTTTCTTCTGTTATCTATCCCTGAATCCTAATCACCATAGCTCTTCTTTGGACTGCCTCCAATTCTCCAATTTGCATAGCTCTGATTCTCTTTCTGTGTCCTGGTATTTCCCTCTCTGTGCTTCTTTGTCTCTGCGTACCTCTATCTCTCACCTTCTGTCTTTCTCTTTTTCTTTGTCTCTGTGTGCCCCTCTCTCTTTCTCTCTCCTCTCCACCCCCCAATCACTTTTTATTCCCAGGCCGGTTTCTGCATCTGTAAAATGGAGGGCTGGGGTGAATGGGATGGTCCTTGAAGTCCCCTACAGCTCTATAATTAGGCCTAGAATATCCTTTTTAGACCTCATAGAATAAGAGAATTTGAGAACTGGAATGTTTCTTAGTGATTGCCTATTCTAATCCACACCAGAAAACCAAACCTACTCTGAGTGAGCTAACAAGACATCAGTCAACCTCAGCTTGCAACCCTTTAAACAGGCACTAGTCCCCCACATTCCAAGGCTTCCATTCTACTTTTTGAACCACTTGGGCTCTTAGAAAGCTCATCCTGACATCAAGCCTTCAGTGTCTCAATGCTGTGTACTGAACAGCTTTCTCCCCTGTAAAAGGAGAGCACTGAACTAGATAGTCTAGAAGGTTGCTCCCTAGATCTCAAAGCCAGTCTAGATGTAGTCTGAAATTGCTTTCAATTCTAGAGCTTAGAATTCACCAGGCTGCCCTATGGATCCATAACAGGAAGGACTTGAATCGAAACCAAAGTGCAAACAAAGATTTTCATAAATAGATAAATCTATCCACCTAACTGTGGATGTCAATAGGAAAATCTTTATTTTCACTGACATTTAACTGAAATTTGTTATTTTCTTCAGTTATTTAAAAATGTAATTCTAAGAAAGGGAATATAGGCTTCATTGTCAGAGGAATCTTTGACACAAAAACAAAAACAAACAAGCAAACCAAAAAAAAAAGGCTAAGAACCCCAGATGTAGAACAGCTACCAAAAAAAAAATCATGGTTTGGAAACCATGCCCAGGTACTTTGCTAGCCAATGGTAGTACAAAGCTTAAAAAAGCAGGGTTCTTACCCTTATTAGAATGGAGATGACTTTCATTTATGGGTTGTAGACCTTATGGCTGCTGACCTTCATTATAACTCTTATACTCTGGGATCTGGGATAAGCCTCCCCCTTCACTTTACAAATGAGAGACAGATGTCTCTAGATAAGTTTAGTCAGTTCCTCAAAAGCATTCAGTAGGTTACCCAATGGGAAATTGGATACTTTTGCTTTACCATAGGTTCCAAGATTTAGAGTTGGAGGATCTTGGGGCCACCTAATCCTAGTCTAGATTTTTTTTCAGATGAGGGACCTGAACTCTGGAGAGATTACACAGATTAATCCAGATTACATGGATTGTAAATGACAAAGATGGGATTATTATTCTTATTCTTATTCAAGTAGCTAGAGTGGGATAGAAACTATACAAAGGAGAGATATGATTGATTATGAAAAAAAGAAATGAAACAGCATGTGGAAGTCACAGATGCATCTCAGGCTTGAGGTGGAGGATAGTGTTAGCAAGGAAGAAGAAGAGAAGATAAGGCAGGGGAACACTGAGTAGTCCATTGTAAATAGAACTTAGATTGTGAGAAGAGGATCAGTTGGAGCCCAAACTAGGAAGCCCATAGAACAAGCAATGACTACAATGTTTATTATTACCCATTAAAAGGCAACTAAACTCCAATTAAATGAAATGAACAACACTGATTCTGGAGAATAGTATCCAAAACACATTTCTTTTTCCTTCATAGAGAGTTAGGGATTGTGGATGCTGAATTGTACACACTCAGTTGGTTACGTTGCTTGGTCAGTAAGTTCTGCTAAATTGTTGTTAGCAGGGAGTCTTCTCTTCCCTTTCAGTAGAAAGTGTGCCCCTTGACAAAAGGACTGTTTGGATTTTTCTTTGTAGCCTTCACACATACCATAATGCCTATTACACAGCAGCCATTTAATAACTGCTTAATGAATTGCATTGATGAATACAATGGAGAGAGGGTATACTTGAAAATGACTGAAGCATTTTAAAAAAAGCACAACTTCTTTTCCCTTAAAAGTTGAAGACATGTATATACACCATCATTAATAACTCTTCTCTGTGCAGATAATCCAGTAACTTTGCCAAGAAAACTCCAAATGGGTTCACAGAGAGTTGGATACGATTAAAATTACAATTGGATTACATTAAGAAAATTAGAATAATAGATTAGTATAGTATAGTGTAGTAGTAGTAGAAATAATAATGACAGAAGTATTATTAGTAGAAATAGTGGTGGTGGTCGAAGTAGTGGTGAAAATGTTAGTGGTGGTAGAGGAAGTGATAGTAGTTGTTGGGGCTGCTAGTTGGCAAAGTGGGTAGAGCACTGGCCTTGGATTCAGGAGGGTGGTAGTTCAAATCTGTCCTGAGAAACTTGCCACTTACTAGTTATGTGACATTGGGCAAGTCACTCAACCCTCACTGCCTCGTATTCAGGGCCATCTCCAGTCATCCTGAATCATATCTGGTCACTGGACCCAGATGGCTGTGGATGAGAAAATGAAGTTGGTGACTTGGCACAGCACTCACCTCATTCAAATCCAGTTTATGGAATCATCTCCCTGATGTCTTAGCTTTCTTAAAAAACAAAGAACATTTTTTTAGTAGTAGTTGTTACTTATTCATTGTGACCCCATTTTGGTTTTCTTAACAAAGATACTGTAATGGCTTGACATTTCCTTCTCCAGTTCATTTTTAAAATTAAATTTTATTTTTAATAGATAGAGGGGTCACATAGCTAGTAAATGTTTGAGGTTGAATTTGAACTCAGTTCTTCCTAACTCCAGGCTTCAGTGTTCTTATCCATCATACCATTTAGTGAATGATGCTGCTGCTGGTGGTGGTGCTGAGAGTTAATATTTATGTAATGCTTACTATGTGCCAGTTACTGAGGTTAAAGATTTCACAATTATTATTTCATTTGATTCTCACAACAATTCTAGGATGTAGGTGCTACTATTATCTCCATTTTAGAGGAAGAAATCAGAACAAACAGAAGATAAGTGACTTGTCCAGGGTCACACAGCTATTAAGTATTTGAAGCCAGATTTGAACTCAGGTTTCCCAGACACCAGGCCCAGTGCTCCATCTACTTCATCATCTAGCTGTCAATATTAAGTAAGTCACCAAATATTGTCTGAGAACCTACCTGCCTGTGATATGCTCGGGACTGAAGGGGAATATACTGCAGGGATGGATTCTCAGGAGTTCCAAATTTCAAAGAAGAGAAGATGCAACCATAAATGAGGAATGACAGCAGGAAGCAGCTAATGTGGGAATGGGCCGTGATTTAGGTTGAAAGAACATCAATTGACTCAGATCTGAGAAGTCACAAGTTACAGGGGTTAGTTTGTTTTAACTTGAACCTAGATAGAAAGCAAACTGTAACTCATGAACGTAGACTACAGCATTATAAAAGATGCTTAGATGATGACTTCAAACATGCTAGATGTCCCCTCTATTTCATATACCTAAACAAGGCCTTAGAGATTTAGGGTTAAATTTAGAGTTAGAAAAGAATCTCAGAGTCATCTAGAACAACAATCTCATTTAAGGGCAGAGGTACAGAAAAGTGAAGCTATTTGTCCAAGGTCACCCAACTTTTAAGCATCATAGATGGAATTCAAACCCAGATTGCTGACTTCAAATTCTTTACTCTTTCCATTAACAGTACCTTCCTGAGGGGTGGCTAGGTGGCTCAGTGGATAGAGCACCGGCCCTGGAGTCAGGAGTACCTGAGTTCAAATCCGGCCTCAGACACTTCATAATGACCTAGCTGGTGTGGCCTTGGGCAAGCCACTTAACCCCATTTGCCTTGCAAAAAACCTAAAAAAAAAAACCCCTAAAAACAATACCTTACTGACCCCCTGAGGAGGGGGTAGGGGAGTGCAGGGACAGGTCCCATCTTCGCTATTCAGTAAGTCAGCATTTGTTAGTGGTCCAACAGAGGGATTAAGGCTATATTATAACATACATCTGCATGAGCTTGGACTACCAATTCCACCTGGGCCCATTGCAATTCCTCTATTCTCCTGGCTTTTAACAACATTTCAGGATGAAATCATCAAATCAGAAACAATATTCAGCTAGCTTCCTTTTTTTTTTAAGGTTTTTGCAAGGCAAGGCAATGGGGTTAAGTGGCTTGTCCAAGGCCACACAGCCAGGTAATTAAGTGTCTGAGGCCGGATTTGAACTCAGGTACTCCTGACTCCAGGGCCGGTTCTCTATCCACTGCACCACCTTAGCTGCCCCTTAGCTTTCTTTTTAATATCAGAAAATATCCATGAAGTTCTTTGAAAAAAAGTTTTTAAAATAATTGTTGTTTCTAAAACAACATAGAAACATATTGCCACTTGTTCTTTGCTACATTAACAATCATAGCAACAATGATAACATTTCTAATGCAGCAGAACTTTGCTTTCCAAATAATGATCCTGTGAAATCTGGAGAGTAATATTATCTTAACTGAGGCAAATTGAGGTGCAGAGCTCACAGTTTCATAGATTTTGAGCCGAAAGGATTCTCAGGGGTCATGGGAGGATGAAGGAGAGAAATCTCAGAGAGAACATGACAGGTGTCATCAAGTATTTGAAGGCCATTGTGTGGATGAGGGGTTCTACTGGTTTTGTTTATCCCTAGAGCACAGATCCAGGAGCAACGGATAGAGGTTTTGATCACACAAAAATCATACACATACAAATAAATAATTTAAAATAAAAACAAAAGCAAACTTCCCAGCTGAACATTCCCAAAGAGGAATTTTCTGCCCAGAGCAGGGTTGTTCTCTACCTCCTGGAAGGTCTTCTAGCAAAGGTTGACTGACCACTTGCCAGGTACATTAGAATGGGGATTCTTTTCACTTTCACCCTCTGGCCACAGAGATCCATTACAACTGTCACACTCAGGGATAGTGGAATCTGGGACAGATGAGAGTGATGTCCCCAGAGAAGGTCAGTGAATTCCCCAAAGGCACACAGATACTATCAAACAGGAAATCAGAGCCTCCTATTTGATAATATTATTGAGGGCAGAGATTATTAAAAAAAAATTTTTGTCACCAAATACTGTATTCAGTCCATTGTCAGACACATAGTGCCTGCCACTTAATACATAGATATTCTTTTAAATTTTATTCAATTATTTGTCCATATACATGCAAAAATAATTTTCAACATTCTTTTTTGTAAAATTTTGAGTTCTGAATTTTCTCCCTCCCTCTTCTCCTTCTCCTATCCCCTTGACAGTGAGTAATCGATATATAGGTATTGAATTAAAATTAGAAGGCAGTGTGGCATGGTGAGTATTGACTCAGAGGATTCGGGGTCCAATCTTGACTAATAACATGATAACAACAATAGTCACATAGCTTGCAAAGCACTTTACAGGTTATTGGATCTTTACAACAACTTTAGGAGGAGTTTTCATCTCCATTGATCAGATGAGGAAACTGAGGCAGACTGGAGTTAAATGATTTGCCCAGCATCACACAGCTAAGAAATGTCAGAGGCAGAACTGGATAGAGGTTTTCCTATCTTTAGGGTAAGCCCTCTACGCACTGGACCACCCAGATATTTCCAGTAGTAGTTATCCTTTGATCTCAAAGAAGACCATGACATCAGGGGAGTGATGGCTTGCACATAAGATGGATTAAAGTGAGGGAATGTTGTGCAAAAGATGCCGTTCTCACTATTCCATATGATCCCAGTGGTCTGACATAATATGATCAGGAAAGTTGACCTTTTAAAAGTCAGGTCTTGCCCCCATGACCAAGGCTCCTTGGCAGTACAGCATTGTCAGTTGACAAAGTAATCTAGTTCTTGAGAGTCTATTCAGCTCTATAAGCCCCTATTTCCCCTGGAACCCAAAGACCTGTTTGGTTCCCTAGAAGCTGCTTTGTGAGTTATGGTTGGAAAAATAAATAAACAAAATTTCAAAGAATATTATGGGGGTGGCTAGGTGGCACAGTAGATAGAGCACCAGCCCTGGAGTCAGGAGGTCCTGAATTCAAATTTGACATCAGACACTTAATGATGACCTAGCTGTATGGCCTTGGGCAAGTCACTTAACTCCATTGCCTTGCAAAAACAAACAAAACGAATACCTATATATTAAGCAGCAGGTGTCAGACAATGAACTGAAAAAAATTTTTTTAAAAATCTCAAAAATCTTATAAAATAGGAAGCTCTGCTTTCCTATTTGGTACCCATGTGTCTTCGGGGATTGCTAGCTGGCATCATTTATGTAGGAACTATGGTGATATTTGATCATCTTTGAACCTATGATTTTCCTTTCTTGATTAATGAAAACATTCTTGGCAAATGCTTTCACTCTGGTCACATCCAAGGAAGGCAGCAGGTGCCTCCAGATAGCTATGCCACTTCTATTATGTGGGTGTCATTATCAAAATTTAGGTCTCTGATTTCCATTTCTTACCTCTAGAGTTTGGGAATTGGGCAGATGATCTTGACTCTCCCTTCTCTCAAATGCCTTTCTTTTTCCAAGGTGCAGTTTCACCAACATCTTTTCTAATTCCCTCAACGAATGCTGTGGTCCCTCCCATCCGAGTTGAAATTTAACTTCATTTTTATTTCAATTTGTTCTCTTTCTCTTTATTCTGTCTATATTTATAAATGAACTTCATTGTCTCCCCATTGAAATGGAAGCAAGTTTCATTACATTGCTTGATACTTGTATTTGTATTCCCCATGCCTAGGCTAGAGTAGACTTTTTGGGGAGATTTTGCAGGACAGTGAGGTTAGGTGACTTGCCCAAGGTCACAAAACTAGATAATTATTAAGTGTCTGAGGCCGGATTGAATTTAGGTCCTCCTGACTCCAGGGGTCTCTATCCATTGTGTGTCACTTAGCTGCCCCCCAGAGTAGATTTTTAACAAATGATTGATGATAACTGTGATTCTATCATGAAGTGACCTGCCCACAGGCACAAAGCTAAAAGATGAAGAAGCCATAACTAAACCCAAGGCAAGCATTCTTTCACCCAGCTAATATCTTTCTTAGCTGGATAAGCTCAGGATTGCTCTTGAAAACCTACTCTATCTCATCAGTCAGTGACACTTTTTGCATTTTATTTAGACTCTTTGATGCCTCTTCCAGAACCATACCAGCTATCAGGTAATATCCCGGTGGCCCCAAGTCATTCACAAAATCCAGGATCCTTTTACATCCAGGAATCTGTTTGATATAGGGAACATGTATCCGACTGAAACCTTAGGAAAGAAAAACCCTCCCATCTGACTGACTGGGGGCAAGAAGGTGACTGGGCCTAGCCACACAGAGCTCAAAAAATCTAATGAACAGAGGCCCTTAGCTTGTATCCCACATCCCCCTGGGAATGAGCGAAGAAAAACAGGCCTATCTACATGATGTCCAGTTACTGTATTTATCTCTTTGGTTGACAGACTTGGTTTGTTGTAGAAATGAAATCAGACAAGAGGGACTCTAGGGAATTTTGTCTGAAAAGCAGTAGAGTTTCTATGCAATTGATTCCTTTTTTATTTCCTAAGAAGTTATTAATTTGCTGTTGGTTTACAGATTCCTTTTTTAAAAAAAATATATTTTTGTTTTTTTCATTTTGGACATATATTTGATGCAGTAAATATGATCATTTAATGCAGCAATTAGGTGGGGATTTTGGTAAATGATCTTTATTATTATTCTAATATATCTAATATATTGAGGTGGCTAGGTGGCACAGTGGATAGAGCACCAGCCCTGGAGTCAGGAGGACCTGAGTTCAAATCTGACCTCAGACACTTAATAATTACCTAGCTGTGTGACCTTGGGCAAGTTACTTAATCCCATTGCCTTGAAAACTCCCCCTCCAAAATAAAAGGAGCTCCTTGAGGACAGGAGCTATTTTTATTTTCATCATTGTATCCACAACATCTGGCCCTGCTTAATTAACAAGCATTCCTTAAAAATCTAGAATTTGCCAGGAAGTATGTTAAGGTCTGAGAATACAAAGATCTAAAGCAAAAATAGTCCCCGTCCTCAAGGGGTTGCTATTCGAATCCAAAGGTAACATGCATATCTATAGATAAATCAAAATATGTCCAGGGCTGATACAATGTCATCTCAGAGGGAGAAGACTGAGGAAAAGTTGCCTTTTGAGGATGCTACTTGGTTGAGGGGCAGGTGGGGAGGGATTACCTTCCAAGTCAGGGGACAGACAATCTGAGCTGAGATCGGCGAGAAGGAGGGTTTGGAATGGGAAGAACAGAATGTTAGTGTAGCTGAATTCTAGAGCATGTGAAGGGTCCTATGGGATAAGTCTTCAAAACAAGAATGGGACCAGACTGAGAAGTTTTGCATCCTAAACAAAGTGGTGGCTGAATGAATAGAAGCAAGTTACTTCAGCTGTAAAAGGATCATCTCAAAGTTCCTTTAAAAATATTTCTTCCTCTGAAAATTACATCTAAAAACCTATTTTTAACATTCCAACAACCCTAGATCACAAGATCAGAAAATCCTAGACTTAGAGGAATCTCAAAGGACATTTAGTTTTATCTTTTCATGTTACAGATGAGAACCCCTGAGGTCCACAGAAGGGAAGTGACTTATTCAAAGTCACAAAACTAGTATATCTGAGGTGGCAAATGAACCCTGATCTATGAATCCTTTTCATGGTAAGGATCCCATTAGGCTCTGAGCCTGAAAATCAGTCAACCTTGCCCTACCCTTCCAATCCCCAACATCAGAGAGGTCCTTTGGGCCAGTGTCCAGGATCCAAAACTCTTGTAGTCATTTTTCTTTCTATACAAATGCCACCCCCACCAAGGACACTACATACATCCTACACTCCCTTCCCGTCCATATTTACTGGTGTAAACCCCTTAATTGGAAAGGGGGTGGCACAGGTCCTGAGAATCCTAGCTGGTTATATTGAAATCAACCTGGCCAGCAAGTCTGAATTCAAAGTTGGAGGCTAGGGTGGGCTCTGTGATCCATGGCATACAGTTATTATGATGCATACCACAGAAGATAGAGGAAAGCAAATTGTGGAGAGCTGATAGGTGATTAGAATGATGAGGGTCTTCCATATAGAAACCCATCTATTAAATATTATTTTTGCTGTGGACGCCAGAAACCAAATATCAACTTTGGAGTAAACTTCATTTGTCACTCAAGTGACCCCTGCGCCTTGTCCTCTGGGCTTTTTTCTCCCTTGTCTCTGGAGCCTCATCATTATGGCAAAGTTGTAGCTAAATATGGCTGAGATGATGGGCAGGTTTGGACTGGCTTTTCCTCGCATTTGTCACCTGCTTATTCACCTGTCCTATTAGCTGGCATTCACAGAAGATAGAGGCACTAAGTATTAGCACAAGAATGAAGCTGAGAGCAGTCAGGTTTGCCCAAGGGAATACTTGATTGGGAAGGTTTTTTTTTTTTAACATTTTTTTTCTTTTCTTTAAGACTTAGAGGAGAAATCTGCAGTGGAAGGATGTGTGTAGGGATGTTGTACAGCAAGGTCAAAAGCAGACTTGCCAAAGGAGAGGACACAGGTAGAGGACTAGAAGGGACCTTAGTGGTCATCTAGCTTCCCTTCAACCTAGATTTGGAGAAGTAAAATGACTCAGGATCATAGTTAGAGCTGGAAAGGATGACAGAGAACATGGAAGTCCAAGCCCTCATTTTACAGCTAAGGAGATAGAGACCCATGGAGTTAGTGACTTGTCCAGATCAGACAGACAGTAAGGGTCAGTGACTGGACTGGAATTCAGGTTCCCTGAAAATTAAAGCTATTGGATCACAATGGTAATGGTAATAATATTTGCAAAGTACAGACACTATAGGGCAGCTAGGGGAAGACCTGAATTCAAATCCAGCCTTTGACACTTACTGTGTGGTTCTGGGCAAGTTGCATCCTCTCTCTGGATCATGATTCCTCATCTATATCAGGGCTGGATTCAAATGAATCCTATGATCTCTTAAAGCCCCAAATCTATAATTCTATGGTCTCTCTAGGAAACTGAAAATAGCCCAGATCTTCCCATCTCCAGCCAGTTCTACTTTTATATTCTTTACCAGTCAGTGAATTCGTTGCCATCTACTCTACTTTCCAAGTTTTCCCTCTGTTTTCTACATCCTCTTTTTCCAGGACAACTGCTCATTTACTTGGACCAGAAACCTCAGATGGGGGAGAGCGAGGAAGAGGCAGTCACCAACCCCTCCAGTGGGTGGCGAAACTTTAAACACTCTTATTTTCTTTACCAGGAAAGAAAACTTGACCCAATCCAGGGATTTTAGAACATCCCTGCCTGAATTGATGTCGTTGAAACTCAGTAACATCCTGTCTCCTTTAATGGGTTGCTTCAGGTAAGGTATAATCATTTTCACAAGTGTCAACCCCATCAAAAGAGGGTGACAATACAACAAGATCTCTCTTGTTAACATGTAAAGATAAACTACAACTACAGGGGGCAGAAAGAGGAGAGAGAGAGAGAGAGAGAGAGAGAGAGAGAGAGAGAGAGAGAGAGAGAGAGAGAGAGAGAGAGAAATCAGAGAGATGAGGGAGAGAAGAAATCAGGGAGAAGAGAGGAAAGGGAGAAAAGGGGATAGGAAAGGGGGAGAGAGGAGAAAAGAGTGGGATAGAGGGAGGAAAAGGAAGATTGGGGAAGGAAGATAAAGGGAGAGGAAGAGGAGAAAGGAAAAGAGTGAGGGAAGAAGAGGAAGAAGAAGGGGGAAAGAAGAAGAGGAAAGGAAGGGAATAGGAAGAGGGAAGGGAAGCAAAAGGGGAAGGAGTGAGGGGGAGAGAAAGAAGGGAAGAGTGAGAGAGAAGGAAAGGGGAAAGAATGGAAAAAAAAGACAGAGAGAATAGAGAAAAAGAAAAAAACAGTTTATCAAAATTAAGACATAAAGCAAGTCTGATAGCACTTACAATGGTTGTATACCATGGTCCTCCCCCTTTGAAGATGGAACATATTTTATCATTTCTTTGGGGCCAAGTTTAGTCACCATATTTAGACAATATTCAGCTAAGAAAAAACTCTTCTTGAAATATTATCAATGAGGGGTATTATTAATATTAAATCCTGAAATTGATTTAAATTATTTAAGTTTCTTCATTTCATTTCTCAACCTTGAGTTTTCCAAACAAACTCCAGAAGTCTAAGTCTTCAAAATTGCACCTGCCACCCTACTCATAAAATCAAATTAAGAATGACTTATAGAGTTCTTAGGCTAAGCAAGAAATCATTTTCCTCTCTATTAAAGAAAGTACCAGACCTGAGAGCTTCTCTCCTTTCTTCTTTCTTTCACAGAATCAGGGAGTTTGAGAGCTGGATGCAAAGACAACAATCATCTACTTCAAACATTATAGGAAATGACTCTCCATTAAAACATACCTGCCATGTAGTCATCCAGCCTTGGCTTGAGGACTAAACAAAGTCAATAGCAAAAATCTTCTCATTTACTAATAGCTGTCAAAAATGTGTACATAAGTGGCTTATGCCAATGGCTGTCTCTTCAAGGCCATTAGATTCTCAACAGTCACAAAATGACAAAACCTAGAGTTACTGAAGTTAGCATTATTTGTGAGTGACAATGTCTGGGTAGGCTAGAAATTCTGAGGGTCACTGAGCCACAAGGAACCAGGGAAACAGAGTGGAAACAATGCTGTCCCTGGTATCAGAGGACCTGAGTGCAAATCCAGCTTTGGATGCTTGATTATTTCAGGACCCTGAATAAGTAATTTTACCAATCTAGGTTTCAATTGTAAAATAAAGATTTTAGCTTGGACAGTCTCCAAGATTCCTTCTAGATTTAGGGGGATGATTCTATGTTTGATTTCAAATTCCATGGGCAGGAAAATCTGTGTGGAATAGTGGGAAGGGCTTCTATATCTATCCACCCTGGGTTTAACTCTTAGTTCTGTAATTTATGATACCTGGTCAGGTAGCTTACCTGGGTCTCAGTTTTCTCATTTATAAAAGGAGGTTAGAATAGATGGCCTCAAAGTTCCCAAACTCCATGATCCATAGAATCTGACAAGTCAGGGATTGTATACATGGGAAATGGTTTTGATTCTAGGAGAGGGAGAGGGATAGCTGGGGTATGTGCAGAATATACCTGGGATGAATGATGTACTGGGAGCCCAGGCATTACCCACTAGCACACATCTTTTAGGAGTTAACAGATGTTCTTTTTATGAACAAAGACAAGTGCTGTTCGGCCTTTTTAGGTACCTATAAAAATTGGATGATTTTAAACCATTCTAATAGCTGCCTGCTGACTTTTATGAACCTAGTCAGCTGCCAAGGAACCCTGGTCCTTCCTGTATGGGGCCAGTTCCTGCTTTGGAGTTTCTGCTGAAGCTCATCTCTACTGGGAGTTGTTGTCCTTCTGGGGCATGAGGGTGGAGTAGGGATACTCAGACAGTGATAGATCTATCCAGCAGTCACTACTGATGGGAAAGTTAGCACATGGGGCTCAGTTGGGGATGGGTGCCTTTTTGCCTTGAGCTCCCAAAAGGAATTAGATACAGTTGTGATGACTGGATTTACCAAAGGATAAATACAGAAGAAGGAATTAGCTAGGGCTATCTTTCTACAGAAGGAAAGGAAAGGGTTAATAGAATGGGAAGGATGGAAAGTCTGTTGGATTTGGAATTAGAGGACCTAGTTTAAATCTCAGCCTCATCACATACCTGAATGACCTCGGGCAAGTTATTCTTTGTGCCTTAGGCTTTTCATTTGTAAAATGAGGGATTGGACCAGGTGATCTCTGATGTCTCATTGGAATTGACATTTATTCTACTTTCTTATAATTAAGAATTTAAGTTAAATGGTTCAGAGAAAACTGAAGAGTCATTTGACTGAAATTAAAAAAAAAGAATCTAGAATTATAGTCAGAAAAGAAGGATGGTCATGTAGCCATTGCCCTCACATTGAACTGATGAAGAAACTCAAGAACAGAGTTTTGGAGATTTATAATGAACCAGTCTTATTTGATATAAGGCTCTGCCCTCCCTTTCTTTCCTTGCTCCCTCCTTTGCTTGTTCTCTCCCTCCCTTTCTTCCCCCTCCTCCTCCTCCTCTTTCTTCTTTCTCTCTCTCTCTCAAAAATCAGATTTTTACTAACTTTAAAAATAGAAAATAATTTTTTAAGTCACCAATTTATTCTACATGAGAAAAATGAGACAATTTTAAATCTGCAAGAGATCATAGGAAAGGAGATCTAGTGTTAGTACATCTGAAGGCATCTAATCCATCTTTCTGTTTATAGTTAGGGAAATTGAGGTTTTTAGGAGATTAAGTAATTTCCTCAAGGTCACACAGGAAATAAGCAGTAGAGGTAGGACTTAAACCTGGATCCCCTAGATCCACAGGTCTTTTCACTGTCATCATCCCATATCTCAGTAAACATTTGTGGAAATGAATAGAGCTCCTTCCCCAAGATGGGCAGGATATTATGATAAGCCATGGTATCCCTCTAAGACAATCAGAGGTGAACTTTTTTTAAAATTTTATTTTTATTTGAGGCAGTGGGGTTAAGTGACTTGCCCAGGGTCACACAGCTAGGCAATTATTAAGTGGCTGAGGCTGGATTTGAACTCAGGTTCTCCTGACTCCTGGGCCAGTGCTCTCTCCACTGGGTAACCTAACTGCCCCCAGAGGTGAACATCTTTACAAGTGAGAAGAGTGTACAATGGACCCTGGTAAGATCTCTGCTCCACTTTAGCTAGATTTTGGAATTCTGTCAGGTTGATCAGGAGACCCTTTCCTTCCCCACCACCACAGATCCACATTCATGAATCAAGAATAGCCACTTTTGGAAAATGGAATTTCTCTTCTAGCAGTAACCACAACCTCTTATGAATTGCCCCAGGATGTCCTGGGGCAGGGTGCCACAATCTGGACATAGTCCCTGAATGCTGGCACGTTACCAGATAGAAGTCTGGAACTGAAGATGGGCTGATCTTGCCTTGGCTGCCTAGCCCTCTACCTACCCCATCCCTCCACCCCATGTCACCTGACCTTTTCTGGCATTTAAGATGTGTCTTTGAGCTCCTGACACAGAACAAATGTTGGCATTCTCCATACTCTTGTCCTCATTACCTTCCTCCATATCCAGAACCTACAGCTTTTGCAGGGAGGGTTTCATAGGCACATCCTGGAGAAGCTGCCTCCTCCTCCTCAAGTAGAAATACAAGGGCCATCTAGTTCCACCTGACTCTGAACAAGAATGCCCTCCACAGTGGAATCTACTCTTTCCCCAGGTAGCCCATAGCAAATGGTTAGAAAGGTGCTTTTTTGTTTGTTTGGTTGTTTTTTTCTCGTTTTTAAGCAGCATAAAAGTCTATCTCTGCTCCAGCTTCCTTGGTGCCTGAATGCAAATAATTAAAAATTTACAAAACAAATATGTCATTTGCTTCATATTTATCTCATCTGAGACTCACAACAATTCTGATAGCACCCTTTTTTACAAGTGAGGAAACTGAGATTCAGAGAGGGGATAGACCCACCCATAGCCCTTAGCTCTGTCCTTTGAGACTAAGCAGAAAAATCCAATCTCCCTTTCCCATTAACACCCCTTCATATACTGGAAAACCACTATGGAGGCAAACAGGTGGTACAGGGAATAGAGCAATGCATCTGGAGTCAGGAAAAGATGAACAGTAGTCATAGTCATTGTCATTGTACTAGTAGTAATGGTGGTGGTAGTAGTAGTAGTAGTAATACTAATAGTGGTAGTAGTTGTGGTAATGGTAGTAGTAACTAACATTTATATCATGCTTTGAGATTTCTCATTTGTTGTTGTTTAGCAATTTCAGTCATGCCCAATTCTCCAAGACCCATTTGGGGTTTTTGTGGCAGAATGGTTTGTTATTTCCTTCTCCAGGTCACTGTTCAGATAAGGGAATTAAGGCAAACTAAGCAAAAGTAATTTGCCTAGCCGGATTTGAGCTCAAGTCTTCCTGACTCCAGGTTTAGCACTTTATACATTGTTCCCCATAGGTGTCATAACATTTCAGAAACACTTTATAAAAATCTTAATTGACCCTCAAAACTATCTTGAGAAGTAGATTCAAGTTTCCAGAGAAGGAAACTGAGGCAGAGGGAGGCTAAGAAACTTGCCCACAGTCACACAGCTTATAAGTATCTGAAAACAGATTTCAGATCTTCCTGACTCCAGGCCCAGCACTCTAGCCACTGAGCCATCTAAATGCATCCTGGAGAGAGGAGAGGGGAGGGTGGGAGGGGAGAGAGTGAGAGGGACAGAAAGGATGAGAATTCAAGTTTCTAGAGTGAAATAATTTTTCATTTATTCCTTAATTTCCAGGGTCTGGAAAATAGCAAACAATTCATCAAAACTCATTGATGGACTGATAGGTTGATTTACAATTTTTTTTTTGCAAGGCAATATGACATGTCCAAGGTCATACAGTTAGGTAATTATTAAGTGTCTAAGGTGGATTTTGAACTCAGGTCCTCCTGATAAGAGGGCCAGTGCTCCATCTACATCTAGTTGCCCCAATTGATACACTTCTAAAGACAAACTATCATTGTTAATTTTCACCACATTAAATACTGATTCAAACTCAATTTGCTTTAATAATTATTCCTTAAGTCCATGTAGCAGGTGCTTTATTAGGCAATGAGTATTCAAAGATAAAATTTAAAAAATCCCCAACAGACTTCAAGGAGTTTTCATTCTACCAGAAAAGGGGAATACAATCTTCATGCAGATACCAAAAATCCAGAATGCCTTCAAAAGGGAGAGAACAGTAACAATTGGAGATGCTAGGAAGGGTGTCATCATAGGAGGTAAATTTAAGGAAGCACATTTAAAGAATCAAAGCACTAAGATTTGGAGGAAAATTATTCCAGGCAAGAGTGAGAATTTGTACAAAAACTCAGAGGCAAGAGATGGGACTTGGAGTTTGGATGAAGAAAATCAAAGCTCATTTCACTGAAATGGAGAAATGAGCAACTGAAGCAAAGTGATGTGAAATAAATATGGAAAATCACCTTAGAGTATCTAATCAAAAAACTTTTTTTAAGTATATGGGGATTAATGTTTAAAAGGAATATTTCTAGTATTTTTCAAAGGTAAATGTAAACAATGAAGAGCATGACTTCCCTTCCCCTCAACACTGAATCTCCTACCTATATTTCCATGCATCCCACACCTGGCATGTTCTCCCGTCTTTACACTCCTTTCTCTGCCCCCCCAACTTTCTATCACCATTGGTAAATAAACAGGGCAAGAAAACAAATTTGAACAACCTCCCTTGGTGGAAATGACTTTTAATATAAAAAACAAACCCCTCTGAAAGCTGGTGGTTGTTTACAAATGAGCCTGAGCGAGCTGACAGGATGCTATCCAAATCCAAGGCCATCCATCTCAATAAGGCCTCTGCCTGTGCTGCTCTGACCATTGCCTCAATGCAGATGGAGGGGCCTGGCCATGCTGTGCAGGAAGGAGACAAAAGGGATTTGTCTTCTTGACAAGCCACATCCTCATCATATATTATGCTCCTCTTAAAATATCCATATACATATTTAGAGGGAGGGAACTCTTACGTCCTTGTGGTGTTCAATGAGCAATAAACAGCAATTTTCTCTCCAGAGACAGAGAAGCTGGGGGATCGGCATCTATCTTACAATCATGAAAGGAGTATCAAAAGAATCAGAGATTTGGAGAAACCATGGATAATTCCATATTACATTGAGACAACTGAGGCACATAGGAGTTAATCACTTGCCCAGGCTCACACAGCTTAGAAGCATCTGGATCAAGTTGCAAACTCATCCTGACTCTTTGAAACCCAGAATTCTAGCCACTCTACCATTCAAGTGCCATATTTTCTGATGGGTCAAGATCAACATTTATCTAAAAGGAGGGGATTTGGTGGAATGAGATGACTTAAACATTGTTGTTTTATTTGGTAATGTATTAATAGGAGTGATAGCATGGTACAGTAAGAGAATCATGGGAAAAAAGAAAATTTAACAAAAAAAAAGCAAGAAACTAGAACTTGGAGTCACAGTCTCTGCCTTTGAATCCTGCCCTGCCAATTGAAACTCATGTAAATACCTTTCTCTCAACCTTATTTTGCTTATCTTTCAATTGCAGGGGTTGGACAGAGACCCTAGTGTCTCTAGGAAAGGTAATACAAGAGATGGTAGTAATGATACCTAGATGACTCCCCTCAAGGAACACGGTGAAGTGACATAAGACAATAGAGAAAAATTGGAATTCCTCTAGCAGAATACAAAGAAGAACTAAGGGGACAATTCCATGTTATTGTATCAGTCTTCCTAGAGAGAAAATGGGAGGCAATGGATGAAAGGGGAAAATTCCAGAGTCAAACTGAAGCTTGAGCTGAGGAGTGCCAGAGGACCACCATGGGGAGAAACTAACACAAATGTTGATCTTTACCCTTCCTGTGACTTACATGGACTATGTAGGTTGGAAGGAAAAGGATCATCTTTCTAGTAAACTCAAGAAATTTGCCCATTTTGGTCAGACTCCTAAGGTCAAGGTTCCTAAAATGAGAAACAAACTTCAAAATGATTTCTTTTGGGGGAGGTAACAAGAGCTCAACCCTAAAAATGTACTCTAAGTCTGGTGGACTAGGGGACTATTTGTCAGTTTGCTATAGATGGCATTTTTTTCTTGGTACAGGTTGGACTGGATGAACCCCAAATCTTTTTGCAACACTGAATTGATGAATTTCAACTGTTATTCCTCTGGCCCATGTGCTAAACTGTTCATTCACACTGTTAGCTCCTCCACACTAATCACCTTACTGGTTCTTTGTACTTCTACATTATGCTCACTGTCAAATAATTAGCATTCCATTAAGTTCAACCAACTTCAAAACTTCTGACTTCAAAACTTATCCCCAATGTCATGAGCAGCCTTCTCTTTTCTTGGGGTGGGGGGGAGGTCACTGAGGTCCTAAGGAAAGGAAATAATGGTAGCTTTGTAACAATGAGTTCATTTAAAAATAAAAATAAATGAATAAAAATATGACTTTTTTCCCTTCTTGGCATGTTTTCAATTCCAATAGGAATGGCAAAGAAACCACCACCAGTAGTAAAATCATTCTTCTATTCTTAACCAGTACCAAGTGATTAATGAACAGCACACTCTTTCAAGATAATGAATACTAAGATAAGTTCAAGATAATGAACTACTAAGGTAGTTATCAAATGGCAAATGCTGTTGCTTCTTTAATTATGAATCTTGGATAGAAAGTCATGAAGGAAACTTAGAGTTCCTTGAGTCCAACTCCCCCTTGTCTTTTAGAGGAGGAAACTGAAGCCTAGAGAGTAGGGTTTACTCTTTCAAGATCAATTGGGCAAGGTCTTAAGATTTAGAGCAAGGAAAAAAACATTATCATTGTCTAGCCCTTCCATTTTAGGGAAGTGGAACTGGAGACCCAAGAAGATGAAATTACTTCTTTAAGTCATATATGCAGTGAGTTATAGCATTAAAGTGTCAATGTGAGGCTGTCTTTTATCTGAGCTGCTATTTGTTTTCCCTCATAGAATATAAACCCCTAGAGGAGTTTCCAGTCACTTGGTCAACTAGTGACTAGCTTTGGTTATTGTCTTTGTATTTCCATAACCTGCAAAAATAGTAGGTTGTTGAATTTTTGGGTGAATTAATGAATGGAAATACACAAATGCTGGGAATAAAGTAATATTTATTAGCCCCTTAAAAGTCAAGGAGTCTATGTGGAAGAATCGTGGAAAATAATAGAAATAAAGGCAGAAGCAGGGGAAGTCAGAAAACAACTTCAAAAAAAGAGAATCATATGATTTTCAGAATTAATAATAGAAAGGGAATGTCAAAGATTGACAATTGACTAAAGACCAATCCAGGAGTTAGAGAAAGGTAGGGGATAATCTGTCAATATTTAGCATGTTGAAGAATAAAAAATAACAACAAAATACAGTTTTAAAAGCAGCTGCTCTGGTCTTGAGAAAAATCTTTGGATTGATGACAAAGAACAGAGGCCCTGTCCAGCTCTTTTGTCCTGAATTCCAACAGCCTTGGCCAATAAAAGTCCATTCCCATACAGACTCTCACTGTAGGTATCATTTAAAAGCAGTTCATCTGAGAATTTGTATCTTTTTAAATTCTGTTTTTCTTCCCTGAGGCAAAAATATTCTCTCAAGTTTCTGAACTGTCAGTAGCCAATGTGAGATGAGTAGGGGACCTATGTAAACTCAACCACAGGAGGGAAGTTAGACAGACAGGCTTTAGAAAAGGCAACTTTAATCAGAGAGACACTCCTCACATACACTCAGGCAGTCAGTACTGAAGGACTGTCTTTGATTTTCACCAACTCCATCTTAAACTGAAAAAAGAAAAACATCAGGACTTCTTTTAGATGGAGAGAAATTGGAGAAGGATGACTGAATGGAAGAACAGGAAAGATGAAGGTAAGAAGGAAAGGACAAGAGTGGGTGAGAGAAGGAAAAGAGAAGAGAGAGAGAGAGAAGAGAGGTAAGATAGGAGGGAAGGAAAGTAACAAAGGAGGAAAAGAAAAGAGTCAGTGTCTTAAAAGACAGATCTAGTGCTAAAGGGAACTCAGAGGGACTCACCTCATTCATTTTATGGACGAGGAATTGAGAACCACAGAGGTTATATAACTTAACCAAGGAGTCATGGGTAGGAAGCAGCTAAGCTAGAATTCAAAGTAAGGTTCTTTCTCCAAATTCAAACCTCTTTCTATAGCACCCCAACATTTCTCAAGGAAGAACAGTTAGGAGGAAAAGGAAGAGAAAGAGTGAAGAAGGGGGACTTTGAAAGGGAAAGAAGAAAAGGACACAGAAGACAAAGAATGTGGAAGGAAAAATAAAAGACCTTCATTGATCATATATGTCCTCAACATGCACAAATGACAATTTAAGAAACATGTATTCACGATTGCAGGTTCTCTTGATCTTAGCATCTTAGTGTGACCGTGGATAAATCATTGCACCTCTGAGCTCTACCTCCCCATTTTTCATTTGACATATCTGAGGATTTGATTAAGCTATCAGAGGATTCTACAGATTTAGAGTTAGAAGCTATCTTAGATGTCATTAAGTACACCTCCCCTCAATTTTTCAGATGAATCAACAGAAGAACAGAAAGCTCTATGGTTCTTTCCAATTTCAAAATATTATGATCCACAAATGATAAATTGATAAACATTTATTAATCACCTACTATGTGTGGGGTGTTGTAAGTTTGGGGTATGAAAGATAAAAATGAGACATTCTCTGCATTCAAGAAGCTTTATAGTCTACTTAGCAAACCAAAAAGGTTCATATGCTGTGAAGCTGGTATTTTCTAGAACTGTAGTTTTTATGAAGATTGTGGAGTGAAGGATACTTTAAATGGCATTCCCATTCAGACACAGCTTGAATTACAGGGACTTGAAGGTTCCCTTTATCTCTGAGATGTTAGGATTTTGTGAAGTTTATTGGCTCCATGTTGTCTCTTCCTTGAACCCAAAGACTTCTATACATTCTACCAAGTCTTAGACTTGCTGGAGAAGACTCAAATTAAATGTGTCCCTTCTGGCCACCCCTGCTTTGAAGCAATCCCTAGAGATATAAGTTTATTAGATAGTCAGAATTTCATAAATCAAAGTAACCTCAGAGTCCATCCAAATTAAACTACACCTGAAAATGGATGCCCTTTGCAAATTATCAAGAAGTCTTGGAATCATATAACCTATACATAACATTTATATATAATATGATATAATATATTATAATATAATATAATATATGGTATATATTATATTATTATATAACATATATCTCAGGTTAGAAAAAGACCTAAGTAGAAGTCATGTAGTTAAACATATATTCACAACAGAAATACAAAAGAGTACATTTCTAATGTATGTTAAACATCCATATACATGAGAAATCCCCACTCTAACATCAGTCAATCAATCCAATCAATAGACATTTTTCAAGTGCCTAGAAAGTATGAAGCACTGTCTTATGTGCTAGGGACTGAAAGATAAAATCTCTTCCAGTTAAGGGAATCAAGTAAATGTTTAGGTAAATCTAAAATGAATACAAGGTTATTTGGGGGCGGGCAATGCATTCAGTAACTGCTGGGGGGAGGTCAGGAAAGGTCTTGTGTATAAAGCAATGTTTGGGATGAGCCTGAAAGGAAATTAGGGATTCTGAGTGAAAGAGGTGGGAAGGGAGCACACTCTAGGAGTGGAGATAGTTATGCAAGGTCACAGGGGTAGAAAATAGAGCACAATGTATAAGTATCAGTAAGAAGGTCAGTTTGACTGGACCAAAGTGTCCTGGGAAGGAAGCAATGAGCAGCAATACAGGTGCACATCTAAATTGAGGAATAAAATTGTGAGGGATAATCCGGTTGATGAGCTCCAATAAGAAATCACTATCTTTCTATGCTGCTCATTCTATTTTGAGCCAGCTCTAACTGCTCAGTGTTTTTTTCCCCTTCCCAACATCAGATTTGAATTTTGCAATCTCTACCTCGTTATTCTAAGTCCATAAACATAGATGTGACCATTCAACCTGTCTTATGTTTGTGAAATCATAGACAGATGTGCTAAGTACAAATATCAGATCTACTTCTCATTAGTTATATGACTTTGAGCAAGTAGATGGCCTTTCTAAGCCTCAGTTTCCCCTGCTTTCAAACAGGAATAAAATATTTGTACTACTTCTAACCAATAAGAATGTGCTGTGCACATGAAATGATGTCATGCATGTGAAATGTCTCATAAGTGAAATGTGCTACAGCAATGTGAATTATAGGGTAGGGAAGAATAGGGATGGTGGTAGGAGGGGGCAGGGATGTAGGATTGTCTTCCATCACTTGAACTTCTGGGCATTCCTAATTGGTCACCCTAACTTCTAGCTCCAAAGGGGCACTGTTGTTAGCTTGAGGTTACAATATGAATGCAAATTTGAAAGATCAGGTGCTAGGCTGGAAGTATGAAGCTTAGATCTTTTCAATAGTACTAGAGGCTGACAACAGAGGATCATCAATTTGGAACCTCCCCTCTCTTTCCTTATTTTATAAAGGAATTGGACTACTATTAATAATAATACTAACATTTCTCCTCCTCCTAATGATGATGATGATGATGATGATGATGATAATGGGAATGGCAACAGCACCTATGTCCTATGTGTTGAAAAGAACAACATATAAAAGTATTTTAAAAAATGCTAGTGAACATTATTACGATGAAGGGTATAAGGCTAGATTTAAAATGAATGACCAGATGATATCTGAAGTCCTGTCCAGCTGGAAATTTTATGGTTTTGCAAACTTAGATTTTCCAACTCGAAGTTCATCATTTTCCCTGCTCTATTGTGCTTCCTCTCATTGGTTCCTCTTCTGCTGACTGTAGGAGGTGGCCCTGCCCCTCCCTATGGCACTTATCCTTCAAATTGTTCAAACATTAAAGACATGGAGTGACTCACTCAAACCTCCCCAACACCCCAGTGGCCTGATTCTTTCTACTCAGAGTCTGTGGTTCTGAAATCACTGTTCACGCAGGAGGAGGGTGTGGCAGGGTCTCCCACTGAGGAGGCAACTGGGTCTTGTGCCAGCCTCCCCTAAGTAGCAGCTTAGGAAGCCCACTGGTTTGTCCCAAAGAAGTCTTTTTGAAAAGTTACTGCAAGACCTCCTAAAGGCAAGAACTGAGAATAGGACTGGTAAAGTCTGAAATAAAAGGTTTTTTAAAATAGATTCTATTAAAAAAAAGGGAATTCAGACCCAGGGAAATTCACAGTTCCATTAAGGAATCAAACCTATCAGTGATCTAAGCATGAGGGGTTGGCACAGCCTCTAAAGAGAAAGAGAGAAAGGAGAAGGGGAAAAAGTACCCAATTTTATCAATGTCACTTGGAACACTGAACACAAGAGAAGTTATGATGAATGCCTCTTCCTTGGGGGAGTTGGGTAGAGGAAGAAAATTTTTGCTTAAGGCAGGATGGGGTACATGGACAGATCTGCCCCGACAAGTGAGGTCAGAGGCAAGGTTGGCCACTTTTCTTTCCATTGTCCTTGATGCCCTGGGGTATGGGAACAGAGAGAAGGAGGCAGGAAGAATACAACAAGAGCCAGAAGATAGAAAGACAAGAGACAGATGGATCATAGATAGCTAAGGGGAGGTGTGTGTCGGGGGAGAGAGGCAGTATGTTCCAAGCAAGTCAAACCACCATCATCTCCCCTCAGCTCCTAATGAAGAAAGCCTGTGACCCGGAACCCAAGAGACTGGATAAGAGACATGCTTCCAGTCTATGCTCACAGCACTGCTCTGGAAAGCCATCTTTGTGGAGATGGAGTCTGGCAACCAACCACTCCTGGAAGCTTCTATAACCATAGCTTCTGAAGACCCAGAAAGAGCCTGCCACTATAGTCCTTAACACTATCCAGAGGTTCAACATCAGAAGGTATTATCATTTTATCTGTGGAAATGACTTTAAAAAGAGGCCTCACTACTTCACAGCAGTACTGTAAGGATCATGACACATTTTCTTTTGATTTAAGGTGAAAACTTTCTGTATGTATGATTTCCCCCATTCGATGTGAGCTCCCTGAGAACAGGAACTGTCTGACTTTTCTATTTCTATCTCCAGTGCTTAACATTCTACTTTGCAATTAGTTAGTACTTAAAAAAACACAAAGCCTTATACATTAATTCACAAAGCAGGTAAAGATTAAGAATCATCATTCTCTTTTTATTGGTTATACTTTCAATTTCCCTCTTCATCTGTTTGTAAACTCCCTTAAGGCAGGTGGCATACTATCAATCAGAATCTACCAGATAACTCTAGAATATATAATATTCCTTTATATAGGGAAGAGAATACTTCATAAAATAATTGTGGTTTCAGATATAAACCCAAGCAAAAGTGAGTCATCACAATTTAGTCCTCTATCACCTCAAGTGCTCAGATTCCTGTTTTCCCTATTAATTTGATGATCTTAGAATGCACATTTTACTTGTTTCCCCCTCCTACCCTGGAAGGAAAAAAGGCACTGTAATTAAAACTTTTGGGAGAGCTCTACATAGACAAGCCTCTAGAGTAATGACCTAAATGAGGAGGAATTCAAGTAGCCTCTCACTGCCATAGACACATACATGTTGCATGATAATTGACATCCACAGGAAAATTCAAGTGGATGAAGAATGTCTATTAGCCTGACTGCAAAATGTGTATGAAACAATACTCTATCTGGAGTATAATGGGCATGGGCAGTGGAGATGATAAGAGTTTGGGAGTTGAATAGGAGGAGGATAGGATGGCAGAGTTGTCTTTAGGAAACTTCAAAGCTTCTTTGCTGTCCCCACATTCCTTATGAAAACAAAGGGCCATTTAAAAAATATCAACACTTTACTGATGTTGTCATGTGACAATGAGACAAGGATTAAATCAATCCACACCTGAAATTTATTTATTTATTTATTTGTTTGTTTTATTTACATCTGAAATTTTTAAAGATTCTGCAAAAGGGGGCAATGGGGAGGTGAATGTTGGGGTCATCAGATTGGTCAACTGTATCTCACAGAACAAGATTAAAAGATACCTGGGATATTAAGAAAAAAAGGAATTGTATTTTTCAGCCCAAGATCTAGTTAAGCTGATAATGGAGGAAAACTTAGAGTGGAGAGTTACCTTGTTAGATTTAAGTGTTCTGTTTCTTTCAAGTTTTAACACACATTTTCTCTTGTCTCTCTTCATAAAGTGTATTTAGACATATATTTATACATATATAGATATATGGCATATATATTTACATATATTTTTCCCAATCACATTATTTTAACCTATTACTCATTTTTTTTTTTGCAAGGCAATGGGCTTAAGTGGCTTGCCCAAGGCCACACACAGCTAGGTAATTATTAAGTGTCTGAGGCCGGATTTGAACTCAGGTACTCCTGACTCCAGGGTTGGTGCTCTATCCACTGTGCCACCTAGCCTCCCCTACTCCTTTTTTTTTTTAAGCAAAGCTTACCCACTGGGAATATGCATATTTCTATCAATGGGCAACAAAATCTAATGGATTAATAAGTCTTTCGCCCAGAGCTCTTTCACAATTTTTGTGACACAATCCCCTTTGACAATTTAGTGAAGCTTATCTATCCATTCTA
This sequence comes from Macrotis lagotis, assembly GCF_037893015.1. Lineage (NCBI taxonomy): Eukaryota > Metazoa > Chordata > Mammalia > Peramelemorphia > Peramelidae > Macrotis > Macrotis lagotis. The sequence continues at coordinate 326,508,399 of NC_133659.1, forward strand.
AGAATGATGGTTTTAAATGCAAAAAAATGCAATTATAAAAGAAACAATTTATATTTAGACATAGTTTGTTTATCTAGCTATCATCTATTTACAAGTTCCTGGATCCCTAAGTTAAGAACCTTTGCTTTACTGATATTGGCCAACCAATGCCAACCTACTTAAACAGTGGTAAATGATGCTATAAATAACAGCACAAAATGAACAAAAGTCAGAGCAGGTAAAATACGTTCCCAAAGACTCTCCATGCCCCTCCACTCCTCAAGTAACCGTTGTTCTTTGACCTCATAAGGTACTAGCAACAATTTTCCAGACCATCATTAGTTGAATCCAAATGGAATGCTATCTATGGTAGACTGTTAATCTCAGACTGGCTTGCCCCAACCATTGAGCTCTCCTTTGGACTACTCTCATCTACCACTTGAAGGCATCTATGCTAGTTTAATGTCTAGGAATATAAAAACATGCCCAGATCGAAGATGGAAGGGATTCTGGATATCACTCACTCTAAAACTTTATCCCATCACCATTTTAAAGATAATGAAAAGGAGTCCCAGAGAGGTTAAACAAAGATCCCTGAGGTAATAAGTGGTAGATCTGGAATTTTACATCTTCTAATTTTAAATCCCCTACTTTGTTGATATGATCTATATCTATCTTTCCTTTCAGCTCCTTTTTTTATTCAAAAACCAAAGACTAATTCAAGCATTAACATAATCCAAATATCATTAATTAGGTGAATCTCTTTATCTTTTTTGAGTAACACAACATTAAAAACAGGACAATGAATTCTGGACTCATTCCCTGCTTGGTTTATCCATCAACCCTTCATCTTGATCTTCACTATGAAAGCCTTGGTTGATTTGGGGGCTACTTTCTCCTTTCCAACCAAAAAAAGAGAAAATTAATTTTACCTTTGAATTTGTGGAACACGGCCCAGAGCTCTGCAATGTCAGTGGCAAAGGTGATGTCTGTGTCTAGGACAATGACTCGCTCCAGGTTGGCAGGGAGAGTCTTGGTCAGAACCAGCTTCATCAGACCATATATCCCCGAGTAGTGTTTGTTGGGAATCCAGGAAACCTCCGACTGAATGAAAGGAGACAGAGGAAAAGAAAAAGGAAAGGAGAATCCATTAGCTGGCAAATATATGATTCATAAAGATGCCCTGATCTAGGGCAAAGTGAAGTCAATTAGATTTATTTTCAAATTTTGGGGTGGCTAGGTGGCGCAGTGGATAGAGCACTGGCCCTGGAGTCAGGAGGACCTGAGTTCAAATCTGGCCTCAGACACTTAATAATGACCTAGTTGTGTGACCTTGGGCAAGCCACTTAACCCCATTGCCTTGCAAAAAAAAAAAAAAAACAACTAAAAAAAGATTTGTCACAATTTTAGGTTCATTCACCGTCTTATATTATGGTAACACTGCTTTTGTAACTCTAAGCTCTGTCAAAGAGAAACCATGGGGCATGTCAATCAACTCAAGAATCAATTATGTGCTAGAAACTATTCAAGGCAAAGGGGATAGAAATAAAAAGAAGAAAATATAACTTCTACTCCCCAGGAACTTATATTCTATTGGAAGGCAGGGGAAACACAAAGTACAAATATAAATATGTACAGGACATCCACAAACAATATGTAAATATATGCATGTGTTACATACACAAATAATTGTGTGTGTATGTGTGTGTGTATAAAAATAAACAAACAATGCATATGTATATTATAAGCAAAGAGAGATAGAAAAGGAAGAAAAAAGGAAAGAGGAAGGTGCAGCAGAAGAAGAAAAAAATGGAGGAAGAGATATAGGACAAGGATGAAGAAGATGAGAATAAGAATGAGGAGGAAAAATTTAGCAGAAAAAAAAGAAAAAAGAGGAGAATACACATGCAGAGATATTCCATGTCCACATATCTAGCACACATCATGTACAGTCAATTACTCTCACACACAAATGGAATCTTGAAAACAAAATATTCACAGAGTGAATCAAAAGTGTTCAAAGTGGGGGGAGGAGTCAATATGGTGGCAGGAGAAGAGCCTCTTCTAGGTGCTCTCTCCAAAATATTTCAAAAATCTTAAAATTATGACTCTAAATTTTTGAGAGACAGAACCCGCATTAAGATCCAGTGAGGCAATTCTCCAGCCCAAGGTAACCTGAAAAATAGTGGAAAAACTGTTCTATGGGGTTAGAGGGGTGGCCTGCCAGGGTGAAGAAACTTCAGCCTCCTGGGAACAGCCCCAGGGCACCTGGGAACCCTGACTCCTGACATCAGAAGCAGTTTCCTGACCTGCACCTCAGGGAGAACCAAGCACAACTTGGAAGACCAGCAGGGAGACCTCTGCCAGAGCAAGTGAAAAGCCTAGGCCCTGAGCGCAGGCATGGCACTTAGCATTGTTGGCAGCCCAGATCCAGGAAAACGGAGCCAGGAAGCAAGAGCCTCTAGGCAACTGAGTGCTCAACCCACTAGGTGAGAGAGGAGGGAGACTTCTGAGGTCTGTCCTCTGTCCCTGGAACAGGACTCTGGGGCTCTGGCCACATTCAGATCCTGATCACAGTCTAGGCCCCCCATAGAACAGGGACCTCCCCCACCCCAGCCCTGTGGCAGAGGGCTGTGTTTGTGGTCATTCACAGACCAGGAGAGCAGTCAGAGCCTTACACATTGAGGTCCTTGTGGGGGTGTCCCAATAAAACTTGAAAGCTCAGGAAGCACCCCAAACCCAGGCACAGGCTGGGGAAATGAGTAAGCAGGAAAAAAAAAGAAACCTGATCATTGAGGATCAGAATACTCAGTCTGAACGTGAGGAAGTACAAGCTTCTGCATCTAAAGACTCCAAGAAATATAGAAGTTGGGCTCAGGCTATGAAGAGCTGAAAAAAGATTCTGGAAAATCAAGTAAAGGAGATAGAAGAAAAATTGGGAAAATAAATGAGAGAGATGCAGGAAAAACATGAAAACGAAGTCAGCAGCTTAGTCAAGGAAATAAAAAAAATGCTGAAGAAAATAACATGTTAAAAACCAGCTTAGGTCAACTAGATAAAACAGTTCTAGAACAATGCTTTAAAAAGCAGAATAGACCAGATGGAAAAAGAGATAAGAAAGCTCTCGGAGGAAAACACATCCTTCAGATGTAGAATGGAGCTAAAGGAAGCTGATGACTTTACGAGAAATCAAGACACAATACTTAAAACCAAAAAAAAATGAAAAATTAGAAGAAAATGTTAAGCATGCCATTAAAAAAAACAACTAATCTGGAAAATAGATTCAAGAAATATAATTTAAAAATCATTGGGATGCATGAAAGTCATGATCAGGAAAAGAGCTTTGACCTCATTGTTAAAGAATTCCTACAGGAAAATTGCTCTGATATCCTAGAATCAGAAGGCAACATAGAAATTGAGAGAATCTACTGATCTCCCTGGAAAGAGAAAAAAAAACACAACCCCAGAAATATTATAGCCAAGTCAAAGAGAAAATATTACAAGCAGCCAGGACACCAAACATTGTGTAGCTGCAGTCAGGATCACACAGAATTCAGCAGCAACTACATTAAGGGCTCATAGGGCTTGGAATATAATATTCTGGAAAGTGAAAGAGCTTGGAATGCAACCGAGAATCAACTACCCAGCAAAACTGAACATCCTCTTTCAGGGGAAAAGATGGACTTTCAATGAAACAGGGGAATTTCAAATGTTCCCATTGAAACAACCAGAGCTGAACAGAAAGTCTGCCCTCCAAGTACAGGACTCAGGTGAAGCATAGAGAGTAGAGGAGAAGGGTAAATCATGAGGAACTTAATGATGATGAACTGCATGTATTCCTGCATAGAAAAATGATAATGATAATACTCATATGAAACTTCTCATTTAATAGAGAAGGTAGAAGGAGCTTTTATAGATGAAGCACAGGAGAGAGCTGAATTGTAAATGGAGTCAATGCATAAAAGGGAAATGTAATGGGAGTAAGACAAAGGAGAGGTGGAATAGGCTAAGATATTTCATATAAAAGATATATATATATATATGTATATATATATATATGTATATATATATATATATGTATATATATATATGTATATATATATACTTTTTTTTGGAATGAGCTTTTGCAATGATATGGGAGGGGGAAGGTGAGGGGGAATGAGGGAACCTTCACTCTCATCAGAAATGGCTCAGAAAGGAAATAGCATATACACTCAATAGGGTATAGACATCTAGAGTAAAAAGGAGAGAAGGAGGATGGGGGAACGGGGTAAGTGGGTGATTGAGGAGAGGGTAGATCATAGGAGAGAATAGTCAGATATAACACATTTTCTTTTTTACTTTTTGTAAGGTGCTGGGATTGGGACCATGGGGTCAGGTGGTTGCTGGGTCTCTGGGGTGGTATGTGGGCTTGGGGCCTCTTGGCCCTAGGGTCAGTGATCAGTCCACTGTGCCACTTAGCTACACTAAAGCACATTTTAGAAGAGGGACAGAGTGAGAGGAGAGAGAAAATATAATACATATGATAGTGAGCAGGAAAAGATGGAGGGAATTGCAATCATAAACAGCAACTGTGGAAAAATATGGAAGTGACTTCTGTGATAGACTTATGATAAAGAATGTGATCCACCAGAAACAGAGCTGATGGTATCAGAACACAGACTGAAATACATTTTTTCTCTTTCTTTTACTTCATTTCTCATGAGATTCTATATTTTTGTGGGAGAGAGGGTATTATGTTTACTCTTAAACAAGAATATTTTAGGGGAGGCTAGGTGGCATAGTGGATAAAGCACCAGGCCTGGAGTCAGGAGTACCTGGGTTCAAATCCGGTCTCAGACACTTAATAATACCTAGCTGTGTGGCCTTGGGTAAGCCACTTAACCCTGTTTGCCTTGCAAAAATCTAAAAAAGAAAAAACCAAAAAAACCCACAAGAATATTTTAGTAATGTATAAATAAAATCATATTAACCCCCCCCCCCCAAATAAACCAGGAGAGATGGGAATTCAGCGAAGTCTGGAGGGATTTGCATGAAATGATGCTGAGTGAGATGAGCAGAACCAGAAAAACATTGTACACCCTAACAGCAACAGGGAATGATCATCATCCTTTTTTTTTTTAGGTTTTTTTTTTTTGCAAGGCAAACGGGGTTAAGTGGCTTGCCCAAGGCCACACAGCTAGGTGATTATTACATGTCTAAGACTGGATTTAAACTCAGGTACTCCTGACTCCAGAGCTGGTGCTCTATCCACTGCGCCACCTAGCCGCCCCCAATTATCATCCTTGATGGACTTGCTCATTTCATCAGTGCAACAATCAGCGACAATTTTGGGCTATCTGTGATGGAGAATACCATCTATATCAAGAGAAAGAATTGTGCAGTTTGAACAAAGACCAAAGACTATTACCTTCAATTTGGAAAAAACAACTGTTATCTTATGTAATTTTGCTATCTCTTAAACTTTATTATTCTTCCTTAAGGATATGATTTCTCTCTCATCACATTCAACTTAGACCAATGCATACCATGGAAACAATGTAAAGACCAACAGACTGCCTTCTGTGGGGGGAGGGAAACAAGAATGAGGGTAAATTTGTAAAACTCCAAATAAATAAAATCTTTCATTAAATAAAAAGTGTGCAATGCAATGCACCTTAGATGGGCTTATTTCACTTGATTTTCATGACATGTAGGCACTGATTGGAATTACTCTTCATATTCTGCAGATGAGGGAACAGGATGAGAGATAAGAATTGACTTGCTTATGGTTCTCCCACCCATTGGCATTAAAGGTACTATTCAAACCCAAATCTTTCCTGATTCTGAGTTCATGATCTTTAGATGGCACCATAGGCAGATGGTGTGTTTCTATTTTTCACATTTCCATGACCCTTTTTTCTCTCCTGTCTTTTCCTTAAGGATTTTCCTCTGCCTGCTCTATTTGACAAAATTTTTAAAAGACTGAAGGATTTGGAATCAGATGTGGTTTCAAACTCTGGCTTTTCTGCTCCCTCTCTCTGGGACCCTGGACAAGCTCCTTTACCTCCCTTGGTTTCATTTTTCTCATCTATAAAATGAGGGGCAAGGAGAGTGGACTAAGTGATTTCTAAGGTTGCTATTTCTTCTGAACATAATTTTATGGTTTCAAAAGTCTGCAGATACATAGATATTTGGTGGGTAAAACCCTGGGAAAGGGATGGCATAAAAATGGAGGCTAGGAACAGTTTCAGAACTTCAGTTCAATTTCCTATCTCTCCTCAAGGCCAAACAAAAACTCTGCATACAGGTGGCACTGAATAAGTGTTTCTCAAAATGAAGGGATGGCTAATCTAAGGATAAATTATAGAATGATAGATTTAGAGCCAGAATAAACTTTAAAGAAACCAAATCCAATTCCTACATTTTACAAAGCAGGAGATGGAGGTTCTTAGAGGATAAATGACCTGCCTATCTACACATGTTTGACACTTGGAAGATGATAATCTAGATAGTGGACTTTAGATAAACTCAGGTGACTAAAATATGCAATTTGACTAAGAACATCAGAATTACAGTATTCAGTAAGTGGTCCCTTCCTTCCTTCTTCCAATGCAGTATAAACCCCCTGAGGACAGGGTCAGGATGCACCCAAAGCAGGACTTGGACCCAGGTCTTCCTAGCTACACTATAGCATGGTGTCTCTCTCTAACAGAGGATTTATTACACTGTTCTTGTCCCTGAAAGCACTGGTCCCTGGAACTCCACTCAGGTCTTCTCTCATGCTCAGGACTGGCATTAAGTAGGCTGGCTGAAAGGCTCTCTTATTCTACCAGACCTTTGATTAACTTATTTATCTATTTTTATTGCTGTCAGAGAAGAGAAATTTAATGAAACCCAAACACAGAGTATTCCATTAAGCCCCCTAATTAGGAAGTCCAAATGATTTGGATTTATTTTAACACATACATAAGGCTCTTTGCTAAATGGAAAGAAGTATGAATAAATGAAAATAAATTCATTTCAACACAAGCTGAAGCACAGACATCTTCCTTAATTTATCTCCAATCAGTTAAGTCGAATTGTTAAGTTAAAATGAAAGAAGTGGTGGAGAGTTTATGTCTCTGGAGAATAAAAATAGAACATGCGGCAACCTATGCCCTTGATGGAGGAAGAATCACAAAATCTCAGGGGTCTGAGGAACCCCTCCCCAGGCCAGTTACTCTAATCTGTGCCTAAAAAAGGAACAAAGTAAAGTGAGCAAAATGAAAACAATTTATCCAAGAGCATGGCTTATCTACAAAACAGAGAGGGAGGTGTGAAAGGAGGCTTCTGTCCAGAACTACGTCTATGATCTAATGCTTTCCTTAGGCCTCAGTTTCTTCATCTGTATAATAAGGGGCTAAGACTAGATGACCTCTGGGATCCCTTTAGCTCTTGGTCTATGGCACAGGATAAATTCAACCCAGTTCAGTTGTGAACCAGATCACGGTGCTATTCATACCTCTATAGTATTTTTTGAAATTACAAATGGTGAGCTGGAAAGGCATCATGGCTCACTACTCTAAGACTTCAAAGACTGGCAAGGCAACAGTTGGGGGAATGGCAGTAGTGGTCAACCGTGCTGCCCTGCTCACATTTCACCATGAGAAATGATGTGTGCTCACTCAGCATTATTTAGGGCCAACCGTCCAGATGGAAATGCAAGGCATGGTCACACTCCTTCAATGGGAAGAAAGCAGTACAAGCCGGGCAAGTCATCTTTGTATGTGGTGAAACTAATTCAGGTCTGGAAGCTTCTGCTATCTTTCTTAGGCTGATGTCTTCCAACTTTTGTGGTAAAAATGTCTAATCTGAAGCCATGCATTCTGGACAAGAGGAAAGGGAAGGGAGAAAGGATAGGAAAGGAAAAAGGAGGATGGGAGAAGGAAAAAAAAAGACTAATTTTCTCAAAGGATGAGAGGGTAGCCAACATGAGATAGATTTAGGGATGGATACAATCTTAAAGATCATCCCTCCCTTCATCTTACAGATTGATTACAGCACCATAGATTCAAAGCTAGGAAAGATATCAGCAGTCCATTTAATTTTACAGACTAATCTGAGGATCATCAATTTAGAGCTGGGAATCCACCCCAAACACAGACAAGAAAACAGAGACCCAAGAATGTTTTGCACCTTGCTGAAGGTTTGTAGGTAGAAAAATATCTTGCAGGACATCTAGTTCTCTGTTTCCAAGCCAGAGTCCTTTCCCTGAAAACATATTTCCAAATTTAAAAAGAAAAAAAAATAAAGAGGTTTATTGGGTCTTCTGTTCTCCAAAGGTCTTGGAGTTGTTAGATAGCCTAGAGTTCATCTAGTCTAAATCCCCCATTATACAAAGAGGAAAACAGAGGCAGAGAGAGAGAGATTAAAATAACCTAGGTATTAGGTGGAAGGTCTGGGCTTCAAACTCAGGTCTTCTGATTATAAATCTGGTTCCCTTTCCCTAATTCAACCAGGAAATAGGCTTTCTATCTTGATTTTAAATGTTAGCAATAAAAGATACTTGGGATAAAAGGGACAGACCAGAACTGGTTGGATGTGACCCATAGGTCCTAGGAGATCAAGATATGTGTTCAACACCTTTCCTTCTCAGCAAAATGATGATTCTATTGCTCTGAATACTGGAGAATAGCTTCAACAAGTTTTCTATATGCTCATAAAACTGTAGATGATTCAGGGCCATGTTTCACGACAAAGAGCACTGAACTCAGTCAGGAAGACCCGAATTCAAATTCTGTCATGGATACTTAGTGGTGAGATTTGGAGAAAATTATTTCATTTCTCTCAATTTCAGTTGAACCCTTTATAAAAAGAAGTTTGCACTTGATAGTCTATGAAGTCCTTTCCAGTACCAAACCTGTGAACTGAACACTGGTACAATCACAGGGGGTCAAAGGTAAGCTAAAGAAATTCCTAGTTTGAATGAGAATCTGAAAAAAAGAGGGCTAAAATGTTAAATGCAAAGATATATATTTCTTTTTTGAACCATTATGGTGTATAGTACCTTGAGCCAGGCACGGAAGAAGATATAAAATTTGGACAAGAGAATGATCCTGCTTTCATAGCATGAATAATTTAGCAGGGGATTAAAAAAATATTAACCAAGCTAAGATTTTTTATACTTCCTGTCTCCTATCTTTAGGAAGAGTCCCCAAAGGGGAGCTACCTATTATATCCAACCTGCAGATTTCTTTAAGAGGATATTGCTAGGTTGGCAGGATGCTATGTCTTAGTCATCATCTAGTATTTGGGGGACTTCATTCTGTAACTAGAAAAAGATCCTGCTCCATCCCAGGGACACCAATTCTGTTTCTGAAACATAGAAATATGCATGGGCATGGGAATTCCCTGCCCTTTTTTAGGCAAAAGAAAAAGGGGGATTAAATGGAAAGTTATTCATAAGACAGCCTCTAGCTCCAGCCCTTAACTTTTCAAAGACAGCATCACACTCTAGGCAGAGATGATCTCATCTATCCTTCCCCAAATCCTCCATGCACGATGTCCCTCTAGGAAACAGATGGCAGGTTGCCTTTCAGCTTCTATGTGAATACATCCAGTGACAGGGAACTTACTCTCTCATGACGCAAGCTGTGTTTTAGAAACATTTTCCTAAATCTGCTTCCCTGATAAAATTCAATAGACTTTGCCATGGGATAAGTTGAATGTCCTCTTCTCCATCAATACCTCACACCACGTTCTATCAGCTTCCAACAGGAGCTATACAGATGTGGTCATTTAGAATCTCAGACTGCCTGCACTTATGAGTATTCACACAGGGGGTTCATGGAGGCAGCAGATCATGGAGGAAGTAGAGTAATAAACTTGGAGTCAGGAAAATGTGGAGGTAAGTCCTACCAATGACTACTGGTATGATCATAGAGCATCCTCTAAGGTCCTATTTTTGAGATGGGTTCCGGTCTGCAAGACAAAATCACAAACCCTTACTTACGGACATAAGGGGCTGTCCCTACTGAATTCTTCCTCTCTTGTAAAAAATGAACTTGAAAGTTGCCACAGAAACTGGGTGTATCTAATCTAAAATGAAGCTTTAAAAATTCCAGGGGATCAAAATAATTCAAAATAGAAAATCCCTACATTTTCTTGTTAAATAATTTTAAGAAGAGTAAGATAGGTTTTCCATAAAAAAATTCATACATTTTGGGGAGTAGCTTCACTGATAATTTTACAGATGAGGAAACCAAGGTCCAAAGAATATTAGAGGACAATCTCATAGTGCCACCCTGGGGGTTAATGAGTAGCTTTGGAGACCATCATTTTAGAATGATGCCAGCTATTCCTCCCTTTATTCATCTAAGTTGTACCTCTGACCCTTTTCCAGTACCACAACCATGATCCTATGAATGCTGCCATAGCGGCTGTGACATTCCACCCCCCATTGATTTCAGCTATCATTCCAAAATGGCTAAGTAGAGAAGTTGATGGAGTCCTGGGTCTAGAATCATCTTCCTGAGTTTAAATCTGACTTCAGACATCTAATGCCTATATGATCCTGGACAAGTCACTTAACTTTGTTTGCTTCAGTTTCTTCATCAATAAAACAAGAAGGAAATGACAAACCACTCCAGTATCTCTGCCAAGAAAACCCAAAACAGGGCACAAAGAGTTGGACATGATTGAAAATGAATGAACAATCATTCTTATAACTCTTCTCTTCTCTTCTCTTCTCTTCTCTTCTCTTCTCTTCTCTTCTCTTCTCTTCTCTTCTCTTCTTGCTAGGCAATCAGAGTTAAGTGACTTTCCCAGAATCACAAGGTTCTCAGACTGGATTTGAACTCTGGTCCTCCTGACTCCAGGGTTGGTGCTCTATTCACTGCACTACCTATCTGCCCCCATTCTAATAACTTTTCAAACCAAAATACCCTTCCCTACCCTCTAATAACCCTACAGTTATTGCAGATCCCATAAGAATGTAAGCTTCATGAGCTCAGGGTCTATCTTTGATTTGTATCCACAATTTTTAGCATAGTGCCCCATACATAGTAGTTGTGGTAAAAATATATTCATTCCCCATTTAAGAGATGAAAGGTAACTTAAGGTCATAAAATAAAAATCCCTCATTTTACAGGTGGGAAAAATGGAGGTCAAAAGAGATGATGTGACTGTCCTAAAGTTACTTTTGACCAAAGCAGTAAGAAATCCATAGATCTGAGACTCAACCCTGGCATCTGATTCCCATCTGGAGCTTTTTCCATTTGTCCAGTCTGAATTTAGGTCAGCCCTGAAATACTCTGAGCATAGTAATGGATTGTTAAAAAAAAAAGTATTTACTAACTAGCAATTATTCTCCTACCTTTCCTTCTAAGAACCAGATGCTAAAAGAAAAGATTCTCTAGTCATTTCTCACCCTCAGAAACTTCCACTTGATTATGGCCTTGGCCAGGTTCAAGAAGAACATTACACTGAAGTTGATTCTTGGTAAGAAGGATTTCAGTTTAGTCTCCATGTATCCATGGAGAAATTAAAAGGGAGAGGTAGGGATCAGCCAGGCCAAAGGATGTATTTCATAAATGAGCAGAGGGGTGCCGTAGTGAAGGGACAGGCCAGTGCGGTACCAGGCTAGAAATCCCAGCTTGGATAACAGTTATTCAAATTGGGGCAGCTAGGTGGTACAGTGGATAGAGCATCAGCCCTGGAGTCAGGAGCACCTGAGTTCAAATTTGACCTCAGACACTTAATAATTGCTTACCAGTGTGACCTTGGGCAAGCCACTTAACCCCATTGTCAAAAATAAATAAAAAAAAACTTTTTAAAGTTATTCAAATTTACATAAGCTTATTCAATGTCTCTGAACCTTGGTTTCCTCATATGTAAAATTGAAAGCCACCCTCCCTCCACTCCAGGGCTAGATGATTTCCCACTTCCCAAAGCTATAAAGCTATGATGATACTGTGTTAAGTCTTTGCCACTTGCTCATTCTAAGACCTTAAGCAAACCCTTACCAAACTTGGTGCCTCTGTAAAGTTGATTATTGATTTTTCAAAGCAAGCAGCTCTGATAATCCCTCTTCTAAGGTCCCCTCCCTCTCTGGCTCTGATATTCCTCTGGTATTTCTTGTTCTAAGTGCCCTCCCAGCTTTAGCATTCCCTCTCAACTTTGGCATCCCTTGTTTTTAGACCCTCCAAGCCCAACATTCTAAAAGCAAATAATTACCAATTCATTTCCCAACTTTCTCTATTTAGTATTTTGCCAGACAGCAAGGGTTCATACTACAAATGTACAAGATCCCATCTTGTGTGTGTGTGTGTGTGTGTGTGTCTTTCTGTCCCCCCCTTCCCTCCCTCTCTGTCCTGATAACTTTGGGGAACCCCCTTCTCAGAATCATATTCTTAAGTACATAAAATTAGATACTATGAATTGCAAAAGAAACGAATGATTATGAGATATTGAGTTATCAAAAGACTAAAGAAATGTTTATGGACATACAGTTTAAGACACTCTGCATTAGATAAACCCCTTTGGTTTTTCCTTTCAGGTCCAAGGTGGGCCCTGGACTAGCTAGGTCACAGTTGTTATCTGGGAGAGCAGGTACCTGCTACCTGGGGGGCAGGAGCTGACTTCATCCTCCTTCTCAACTCTCCACCAAGGTAAGACTGGAACAAATATGTTAATTAGCACGCTAGCAGAGATGATTAAACTACCATGGCATATATTTTCCCTCTCAGAAATTTGCCACAGATTGTCTGAGGCATTCTGGGGCCTGCTTTTGTATTAAAATATATGGTAACACTCCAGCTGAAGCATCCTTTAATTATGAAATGACAATGGAAATCTGATTTTAAAAAAATGCATGTGGCATCCCCTTGAATACCAAGGAAATTCATTATCCTCTACGCTATCAGAGCACAAAGCACCATGGGAGAAGGCAAGGGGCTCAGGTGAATTTAAATAAGAACTCTCACACAAGAGAGATTGAGAAACACATTCTGTCTCTCTGGGCCTCAGTTTTTTCAACTGAAAAAGAAAAGGATGTGATTGGGAGTAGAGGATGATAGAGAAAGAAAGAAACTTGAAGGTCCTCTGGTCCAACTTCACTCATTTTACTGATGAAGGTCATCAATGTGAGCTAGATGGGGCCACAAGGCCATTTTGCCAATGAGGGTACAGTGGTCCAGGGAGGTCTTTCCTAAGGTCAGCCAAATACCATGCAACAGAAGGGAGATTCAAGCCCTGGTCTTAATAATAATTATAATAATACCTAAGGTTTATATGGGCACTTGAACAATGACTTTGCATGATTTTTAAAAAGTTGATCCTAACCAAAATCCTGTAATTGTTGCTATTATCTCCATTTTATAGACAAGGAAACTGAGGCTGAAAGGGAACCAGTGACTTGCTCAGGTCCACTCAGTTAATAAGTGTCTGAAGCAGGACTACAAGTTGGGTCTTCTTTACTCCAAATCCAGTGTTCTATCCACTGTGCTGAAACTTAGAATAATTTTAAGAACATTCCAAAGACATAAATTAAACAGTATTTGCCCTCAAGAAATTTACATTCTAGAATAGGGGAGGGGAGGTTATATAATTTTCTTAGGCTCCTAACATCACAGAGTTAAAGTTGGAAGGAATTATTGAGGCCCTCACCTTGTTCATTTTAACAGATGAGGAAATGGTAACCCAGAGGTAGGGGAGGTTGAGGAAACTCATAAATGGGTCTATAAAGAATATCTACAAATTAAATAATAAGATAATTCGGGTAAGAAGGAGACAGGTAAAGATCAGGAATGGCTTCAGCAGAAAGTGGGACAAGAAATAAGAGGTGGGGAGAGGAAGGGGAAGTATACTATTGGCTAGGGACAAGATTGGATGTCCCCATAACTATGAAGCTTCCCTACTGGCAGGTGGATTAGGTCACTTGGCATTCATTCTCCCAACAAGACCACTGAGTCTCAGGGAAGAATTGCAAAGTTCTTTCTCTTTTTCTCAATTGCTTGAGGACTGTTTCTCTTCCCATCTCCTGAGTCAGAGTTAGTATTTAATGAATGCTTATTGAATTGAATTAAATTGGGTTAAATTGAATTTGAATTCAAACCCTAGTATCTTCATCCTTCATTCCTTCCATTAAACCACACTATTTTCTGATAGCAAGACTACGCTCTACCCATGCTGCGTCTCTGAGCTCCAATATTTCTTTCCCAAATTGTCTGTCTTTATTTGTCACTCGGGATTCAACACTATACCTGTCTATACCCAGGAATCATACCAGTGTCCAAGAAAGCCAAGAATCCATTTTGCTGAGTTAGAGGCAGGGAAGGATGATGAAAGATATGTATGCAAACACACACACACACACACACACACACACACACACACACACACACACACACACAAACACCCCAACTTCTGTCTATACAACTGACTACTTTTATAGCAACTGGGCAACTAGCCTTGACAAGAAGGCCAAATGACCTATTATCCCAAACCAATCAATCAGCTAATCAATCAATGAACATTTTATTGAAAGAAAGCTAGAAGTGAATAATGTTCTCATTTATTTCTGAGAAGAGTGCCAACATATGTGTGATCACGGCACTTTTGCACAGAATCATTAATGCTTTGTCTGCTACATTATTTTCATTTCAAGAAGCTGAAAAACCTCAAACAGGATGGGACCTTAGAGGTCATAGGATCATAGACTTGGGTCAGAGATCACCTTGTCTAAGATCCTCATTTATAAAATGAGGAAACTGAGTCCCAGAGAAATATAAAAAGTGGGATTTAAACCCAGATCTTCAAACTCCAGAGCCAATGTACTTTCTACCTTAGCATTTATTTTGCTTTAATAGTACTGCAGTACTGACCTGGAGTCAGTAAGATGTGAGTTCAAATCAGATATCAGATATTTATTGTGTGACCTTGGACAAGTCACTCCACCTTCTTTGCCTCAGAATCCTCATTTATAAAATGAGCTAGAGAAGGAAATGATGAACCTCTCCAGTATCTTTGCCAAGAAAATTCCAATTAGGGTCACAGAGAGTCAGACAGGACTGAAATGATTCAACAACAACATATGAAACCCCATTTTCCCCACCCAGAAGAGGAGCTATTTGCAAGTGCATCAATAAACCAGAATGGTAGTCACGTATTTTTACACTTGGAGCAATATTAGGTCAGATTAGTCTGTAAATGAAGCTGCTGATTTACATGGGGGTAATTTTATTTCCATTTAAAGAAAGAAGTAGAAGAGACTTCTCCTCAGCAGGCACCTAATCATCTATCTCCCCAGGAGGACACTGAGGCAAAGAGATTGGAAGGGATTTGTTCCCAATCACACAGGTAGCAGCTAGGATTTCAATTCAAATTCTTTTGACTCCAAATACAATGTTCTTCCCCTATTCCTGCCCTATTAGTAGAATCCTCCTTATTGTGAAAAATCATAAGGGAAGGATAAGAGAATGGATTGGGAGTCAGATCCCAGCCTGAACTTTCCTCCCTTCTCCTCTCTGTTCCTTACAATCTTTGATGGCTTTCTGAACTCATCCAGGTTGCCACTTTTTCTATGAAGTCTCTCATGATTTCCCCTAGATGCCAGTGCCTTCTTCTACAAAACAAACAAAATCTCAAATAATTTTGAAGTGTTTTTGTATAGATTTACACCTGGGTAAACCACCTTGAAGGCAGGGGCCAATTCATACATAATGATGCAAGGGAAAATGTGACCAGCTAAGGTTGGGGTGGAACATGAAAAAATTCATTTAAAAGCCCGACTCTGACCAGGAGGAATTTTAGAGACAATTTAGAGAACTGTGAGTTAAAGGGAAAGAAAAATTAAAGGGCAAGAAATCACTGATCCCAAAGTAGAGAAGGAAGCTAAAGGAAAGAACAACCTAGACCTAAATTGCCATGAGAGATTGGGCAGTAAGGAAAGGTATAGTAGGAACAGGAAAGCCCCAAAGTAAGCTGCCCTCCAAAAAAGGTGAGCAGGAAAGGGATATGTAGTAAAGAAGGGCATAAGGGAGTGAGAGGTTATTTGGGGGATGATTGCAGTCTGCTCTCCTGAGGAAGAGAGAATCAGGTAATAAGGAGTAAAGAATGGCCAAGGGGTGGGGGATCATGCTCCCCCAGAGAGGACTAGCTTCCCAGGAAGACAAACAACTCAACTGAGGAGCAGCCAGCTTTTAAGGAGGACATAGGTGGGGGCAGGTAGCTCAGAGAGAAGAGGTGAGGTAATGAGAGAAATGTGGTTGAGGGGTGGTTGCTCAAAGATTTAATCCTTTAAGGTTAGGACAAGGTCCATTATTTTGTTGATAGGACTTCTGGGAGGGACTAGGTATCTTACTAAAAATTCATTGACCTCATCTCAGTGACTTGAACAATGGGACAGAAGTACAGATTAATAACTGTGAAACATATTTCTCTGGCCAATATTTCCCTTACTTGAATAGGACATTTTTAATAAATACTTATTGATGCTTCTTAGTCCCTGGGTGACCTTGCTTCAATTATTCCCTCACCTCAGACTTCTCTTTGTCCTGGCTAACATGTGAAGTCTGGAGGAGACATTCAATTCTCATTGCAAAAAATTGGTGCCATAGATCAGGGAGAAAGAAGAAGCAAAGGTCTTTTAGTTCTGGGTTTCCTTCCCACACTCTAGTGCTCAAATGGACTTGCAAAGCCAATGTGCCCCTTCTTTTTGAAATTTTCTTCTGCTATTGTATCCAGGCATCTTTGAGAAATGAATTTAATTTAAGACAACAAAGCAGGGTTTGACTAAAGATTTGGGGAAAAACCTTGTCTGAAAGTGAATGTAATGACCATAATTAGCAAATAGACCCTAAAGAATCATCTTGCTATTATTATATTATTTAGCATTAGGAAGGTATTTCATTTGGCAAAGTACCTTATAATCAATGTATTCTTTAATCCCTGAAATGGGCCTGAAAAATAGTTCTACTATTTATAACCTGGCTGGCTGTGAAAAAGAAGTTTCAAATTCCCTTTGCTTCCCTCTCTCACCCACACATGATCACCTTGATCTATTAAGTTAATCAGTTTATATAATCATGGAGATGGAAGGGACCTGAGTCTAACACATTGCCTGGAGCAAGAATCCCCTGTACTACATTCTGGACAAGCATTTGCTGAACTCTGAATAACTCCAGTGATGGGGAACTCAGTCAGGACTCATCCATCTGAGGAAGTTAGCTGATTTTTGTTTTTCACATTTACATTTCTCAGTGTCTAGAATATATAGTACCACTTAGAAATGTTGGACTTTAAATCTTCACCAATAAAATTTTTTCAAAAACACTCTTACTGTCTCTCTTTCCCTCTCTCACTCTGTCTCCATATATTTGTGTGTATATAAATATATATATATATATATATTATAAAATGTATATACACTGCTTCAGGGGAATAGACAGTTTTTCATATGACTTCTGAGAAGTCATATTGACTATATCTCTGAATATGAGCAAATCAATCTTTCTGAGCCTCAGTTTCCCATCTGTTAGTGGGAATGAAATGTAGTATGGCACAGGAGAGCCACATGGTTCAAGTCTAGTCTCTACATAGGAATAGATGAAGGAATGAATGAATAAAGCATTCATAATTGCCTGCAATGTGCAAAAGCCAGTGCTAAGCCCTGAGGATACAATGGAAAAAGGGAGACAGGTGCTGCCCTCAAAGGGCTCCCATTCTCCTGGGGAAGCAACCTAGATTGGAAGGTTTCAGCTGTGCACCAGAAAGGAGGGGGGCAGCAGATGATCAATGAGTGTGTCACTTCATTACTGCCATTTCTACTGATAAAATAATAGCACTTTCTGATGCTATTCTGATTGCCCAGCCTAGACAAGTCACTCAGCCTTTTGATACTCTAGGTTTCTCTCTAAGACGCTGAGTCAGAGACCAATGGATCCCTACCTAGGTGAGGGAATATATTTTTCAGGATGAAATCACATGTTCCACTTTGACTCTCCCTCACCTTTCTGATCCCCTGAACAACTAGGAAATCATGTTTGATCTCACTGTGTCAGTTATTTATATTCAGATACAAAAACAATTCCTGGCTTCAGGGAACTTACATTTTCAAGAGGGAAAATGATACCTCTGCCTCCCCAGCACCCCCCCCCCCCAATATAAGGGAATACAGATGGAAGGTAACCTTGGATGTGAAGGTATTACTAATAGGGAAAGGCTCGGAAATAGTTCTTGAAGGAAGAGGGTTTTGAACTTGAAGAAAAGGGAGCCAGAGATTCTGAAAAGTCAAGGGGAGGAAGAAAATTTTAGCTGGGGGTGGGGTAAGGTGTCAGCCAATAACAAAAGCAAACTATGTAGAAATTGATTGGTTAGTATTATCTTGTCCCTCGGGATTGGCATCAGTCAAAAGAAAAATACGTGACCCTGGGAATCAGGATGATAGTTTAACCCTATCGCTCAATGATCCCCCACTAGTAATCACCGATTAATGGTTACCTCATGTCTTGAACATCTTTGTTTATTTTTTTTTAGGTTTTTTGCAAGGCAAATGGGATTAAGTGGCTTGCCCAAGGCCACACAGCTAGGTAATTATTAAGTGTCTGAGACCGGATTTGAACCCAGGTACTCCTGACTCCAAGGCCCGTGCTTTATTCACTACGCCACCTAGCTGCTCCATCTTTGTTTTTGATGATTGAAATATTGAGTTTGCAATGCTTGTAGATGTCCACGTGAGGTTTTAGAGGTGAAAAGAAACTTGAGTTTACCTAGTCCAAATCCCTCATTTGATAAAATGAGGAAACAGAGACTTGAGAAGCTTGCCCCAAATCACATAGGTACTAAGTACTAGACCCAGCCTTATCCCTTTAAGGGAATTGATGCATACTTGCTTCTCCCATCTATAATCAATATGTGTCACACATTGACTTCTGAAGCTCCTTGATTTGTTGGCTTCAGACAACCCCATCCCTACTTGAAAATGAATCTCCTCTGGAGCATCCTGATAAAAGGTTATGCAGCTCCTGTCCAGGGAAGCAGATCAAATTGTTCTACTTCTAGAGAGGTTTAATGGTTACGAAGACTTTCCTACCATAAAATCAGAGTCTTCTTTAGCAATTCCACCATATTGTTCTTAGTTTTGTCTTCTAGGACCGAGAAGAAAAAGTGGAACCCCTCTTCTCAATAAAAGTTTGCTACACTTGAAGATCATTAATATTACCCCACTAGGTATTCTCTTCTCCATCCTAAACAAGCTTTATTCCTTCTATTAGTCCTTTCTTAGTGTGATCTCCCAGGATCTTTCTAGAATGGTTACCCTCCTATGAACAAGTTAGGCATTGACCAGTTACTGAGATGACTTTGAGAATTTTGTTTATTCATTTAAAGCACCAAGGGACCATTCAGATCATTTCCCAAATTAATTTCAACCAACAAATAGAAAAACATTTCCTTTACCTATGAAATAAGACAGACTTGACCAAAGTGACGACATCTCGACTGGCGTTGTACCCAGCACAGACAATGGCGACGTGGATCGTCTGGGGAGAAGAAGAGAACAAGATGATTTAGACAGAATGAAGGACTTTTCCCAGTGCCTCATCACTCAAGAGAAAGATAAATTGCCACCACTCATTCCGGGGGTCATTAGAAAACATAGGGCACAGTTTGCAGCTGTTTATGCCGGCTCGAGACAGTTTTATTAAAACCATTTTAATTGGGTTATGGCACCATCATCATTTGGAAGCCATTACAATCCTTCTAAATTACATTTTATGTATAGCAGGGACAATGCTGATTAGCTACAACAGGCTAGCAAAAAGTCACTTGCCCACATGCCTGGAGCCAAAAACAATTGACAAGAGGACAGTGGTAATGAATATCTACTGGGACAGAAGATTCACTCTTAACCAAATCCATTAGACAGCAGAATGGGCGTCTGGCAGAGGATCATCTTGCTGGTGAATGCAAATAAAATAGATTCTAATCTGTCTGGGATGAAAGAAGCCTGGATCAGGGTGAAAAGGCCGGGGGGGGGGTGGGGAAGAAAACGGGACCTATGATGTAGCCAAGATATCTCCAGATTATGATATATTTATAGCTAAAGAAAACTCATCATTTGTCTAGTCTAATTTCCTAACCAATATGAGGGGGAATCTGGAAGGCTTGTCTTCCCAGAAGAGCATATCAGAGATCTTGGGTTTAAGTCATCATAGCTTCCACTAATTACTTTGTAGGAGATGCTGGACAAGTTACTCTACCTTTCTAAAATTCAGTTTCCTTCTTCAAAGATCAGTTCAAGCATCCCATCCTATATGAAGACTAGTCTCATCTTCCTTAATAGCTAATACCCTCTGTTCCAAGTACTTTGCCTATTTTTGCCTCCGAAAATACCGTTTGGTTGAATTTAGAGAATTACTGTAGAACTTTGAATGGTCCCAAATTTCTAAGATCCAATTTTTTTTTAAACAACACTATTCTCCCAATATCGTTCTGTGTCTACAAATAATGTAATATCCTGATCACACAAGAATAAAATTGCAGGTAACCAAAAAGGACAACAGTCATTGTTGGAAGACTGAAAGAACATAAAAAATGGTGGGTTTGGCACAAAAACCCAAAAGGCAGGTGATCTATATGACAAAGGAGAGGCAGATGATTAGTGGAACATTATAGGTGATGAGCCCAGCATATAGAAGTCATGAAAAATATCTCATTCAAAGACATGTGTCCAGAACAAGAGCTATAGTCAGTTTTGATGGTGAGAGTTAATAGATGGTTGATCCAAGACTTGCTCTAATATTTAAAAGCCAATTGGACCCTTTCAAGGTTCTCCCACAATGGGAATCTTTAAATAAAAATAGGTTGACCTCTTGGTGGGAATGAGAAGAAATTCCTCTTCAGGTATTCAGTGGCCTAGATGATTCCAGAGGTCCTTATCTACATCTTTTATCTACGTCTGTCATCTATTAGCTCCCCTCTATCTATAGAAAAGAATCAGAGGACATATTGGACAGATCTTCAATGGGACTTTCTTAAAAAAGCATGGAGAAGAATAGCCCAAGTTGGGACAGTATGGAGGGGCTTGGTAATAGACCAAAAGGAGACCTTTCCTCATCCCCATGACTGCCTTTAACTACCTTGTATTCATTAATGACTTTTTATTTATTCTTTTTACCATAATTCTGAATATATCTAAAGCTGAACTACTTCTCTCCCCTGTTAAAATGGAAGTTGCCTGAGGGCTGAGATGGTTTCACTTTTTTTAATCTCTATTGCCTAGAATAGGACCTTTTTCATATTACATGCTTAACAGCTCATAGCTAACACTTATGTAGCATTTATTATGTGCCAGAATCTGTATTAATTACCTACAATTATTATATCATTTGATCCTCACAACAACCAGAGGAGATGAGCGCTCTTACTATAACCAATTTACAGATGTGGAAACTGAAGCAAATAGAGATTAGGTGATCTGCTGCAGTTACTAGCTATCTGAGTCTGAATATGAACTCAGATATTCCTGATTTCAAGCCCAGAGTTCTATGTACTGCACTACCCAACTGCCACCTTAATGTTTACTAAACACTTGTTTGGGTATGTGTAAAAATTCTAATTATTTTTGGGTGAAATTTATATCACAAATATTTAGCACAAATCTTAGCACCCTTAAAATGACTTGCTCATTGATTTACTGATTGTGCTAATGATGACTGCATCCAACAAGAGATCATGGATCAACTGAGATTCCAAAATGAAAGCCTGAGACCCCCTAAACCTTGAAGAATGCCTGGAACTCCACTTTGGGGGAGGTATTTGCAAGCCAGTGAAGTGTTGACCATTTAGATAACAGCCTAGATGACTAAGTACTCAACAACAGTGGAGCCTGCCAAGATTATGATGCAGAGCAGTTGTGCCAAGGACAACTCTTGCACATAACAACAACTCAAATAGAAAGCTACAGAGAGTGCCAACATTGCCTTGGTTCCAGGCTTAAGGAAGACTTTAAATGAGCGCTTTAACTACTGTCATGAGAGTGTGGATTTTTAAACACTTTACGTAATTCCCCCAATCTCTTTAGTTTCATCCAATACACCTGCTTCTATGAATATATTCATCAAAGGATGCCATGTTGACAAGGCTCTGCTCCCCAGCAAATGAAACCATTTGAGTCAATTAAGTTAGTCAAGGAGGCAGTGCCATCTTGTGGGTTCCCGAAAAAGTCAGGGTGACCCAGAATTCCCTGGCTAAGTGCTGAAGAGACTACTTCTTGTGTGGACTTGGGTAGTCCACATTTACTCTCTGGCATTTCATTTCCTCATCCCTTGAAGCAGTTGGATAAGATAAGCATTAACGTGTCTTTCCAACCCTCAATCCTATTAGTGAGGTGGGCAGAGGAAGAGGAACTAAGCTTGCCAAGTTCAGGGTCTAGGGTATAAGTTCTGGCAATAACTTCTCTCATTATGGAATCATGAGTTAAAGAACTTCTGAGAGGATCCTCAGCATTTAACCCACTGTCCTTACTTTACAGAGAAAGTTCGACATGGTTAAATTACTTGATCAAGGTCATGCCAAGTACACTGGCACTGAACCTGGAGTTGCCATCAATGGATAAGGATATTTCCAATGTGACTGAGATGTCTTTCAAAATTTGTTTTACAAAGGTAAAAAAATGCAAAGAACATAAGCAACAGTCTTGAAAATTCCTGTACTAATCTTGGAATCAGAGGACCTGAATTCAAATCATACTTTTGGGGGCAGCTAGTTGGCACAGTGGATAGAGTACTGGCCCTAGAGTCAGGGGGACCTGAGTTCAAATCCGGCCTCAGACACTTAACTATTACCTAGCTGTGTGGCCTTGGGCAATCCACTTAACCCCATTGCCTTGCAAAGCCAAATCCTGCCTGTGGGACTTGGCACAAGTCACATCAACTCCTATAATTTCCCCTATATGTAAAATGAGTGAGTTGGGATGAATGACTTTTGCAGTATCTTCTCACTTGAGAGTTATTATACTATTATGACAGCCTCCCTGGATCTCACTTTCCTCATCTGTTAAATGCAAAGTTTGGACTGGATGACCTTCCTAGTTTAGGTCTAGGATCCTATGATCTCCATTTTCTTTTAGAACCCCTCATTGAACTTTAAGTGGTCTGCCCAAGGCCACACAGCTAGGTAATTATTAAGCGTCTGAGACTGGATTTGAACTCAGGTACTCCTGACTCCAGGGCTGGTGCTTTATCCACTGTGCCACCTAGCTGCCCCCCATCTAGGCAGGTCTTACTCTTCCCCTCACCTCCTCCCTCATTAGACTTTAAGCTTCATGAAGGCAGAAAAATCATAGATTTAGAGATGGAAAGAACCTTGGAGACCATAAAAATATAGCCATTTGTGTTAAAGTTGAGAAACTGAGTCCCAGAGAGAAAGTGACATAATTAGATTATAGATTCTGATTTGAAAGGGACTACACAGACTCAAGTCCATGTCCAGAATTTACAATTGAGGCCACTGGTATACAGAAAAGGTAAATGACTTGCCCAGGAACCCTAACTAGTAACTGCCCAAGAGAGGATTCAGATTCCCAATCACTGCACAACTTTATGCCCTCTGACTGCATCTCTCATTGAATCTTCTTGGGTGATGAGCAAAATACTTTGCACATGGTAGGGATATAACCAATACATTTCTGCTGTATTTAAACTGAAGCAAATGGCATCCCAATGGCAACTTTGGAGGAGTCCAGGTTTCTGAAGTCTCCTGTGATAATTCTTCCTCTAACACCTCTGAAGACCTCATCACAACTCAGAGAAGGACGGGGAGGTCATCCTCTTCAAGGAATGCTTGCTCTGCTAAGATTGTAATTGTTTATCTTCCTGTACTTTTTTTAAGAAGAGAAATAATGATAATTCTTTAGGGCATAGAAAATTCTTGTGGACTACCTAAAAATTACATGCTAGAATTCTTTATTTTTTCCTATTTAGGTATAACTTAGAAATTCTTCCTCAATGGTAATATTTTTACCAGTCTTAAAAGGTCATATAATTAATCTGGAAGCCAAATCCCTACAATCCCATTTTACATATCAAGAAACTGAGGATAGAAGGGATGAGTGACTTGCCCAGGATCAGAGAGCTAGGCATGTTTCTGAGGCAGGAATTGATCTTTTGTCCTGATTCCTATTGCACTACATTAGACTTTTTCTCAAAGCAGCCACCACCCAGGATGCACAAAAATTCTTCTGATTTATAGAAAAAGAAATGCTTTATAATATGAAATTATGTGAAGAATGTGATAAAATGAATAAAAAAGTAAATAAAAATATCGATACCTTATGACCCAGTGATTCCACTTATAGCCAGGTGCTCAAAGGAATGAATAAAAAAAGAAAGGTCCTTATCAATCTAAATATTTCTAGAATAACTTTTTATAGAAATAAAAAACTGGAAACAAAGTTCCTGTCTACTGCTGGCATGAGGAATAGGCTAAACAGATTGTAGCACATGAATGTGATGGAATTTCTCTATGTTGAAAGATAGGATGGATATAATGAAAGAGAGAAACAGAAGACATAAACTGATGGAAAGCAAAGGAAGCAGAACCAAGACAACATTCAAAATGACTCCAATGACATAAATAGAAATAATATTAACAAAATAATCTAAACTAAATATTATGAAATTGTAACAATCTAGCTTAGCCCCAAAGAAGAGAGATGAGAAGGGAATTTCTTTGGGAGGTAAGAGACAATAGGTGTGACATATTGCATATATTGTCAGTTTTTTTTGATGTACAATTTAATTTTGATCAATTTGCCTCCTCTTTAAAAACAGTGCTATAAAAGATGACTTCTTTGGGGGAGGAGAAAAGAGGAATATATGGGAATCTACTTGTTATTTAAAAGAATATTAATAAAAGTTATTTTTTAAAAGAGGCAATTTGTCTCTTCAAAGGAGGGAAAAGCTATAGAAATCAATGTTCTAAGGACTAAATTCTCAAGCATTTCTATACACTAAAGTTAAAACTAGATTGAGAACCCAGATACTTAGAGTTTCAAGTTCTGGTTGAATTACCAGTGGGTTGTTTGACCTCTAACATTCCACTTAACTGCTGAGAAAGATTCCGTTTTCTCAAATGTTAAATGAGAGGGTTAGGTCACAGATTTTATGGTCACATGGACTTGTGATATCTTAACAGATTTAAACCCTAGGCAGAGGAGGGTCATGGGGCTAAGGAATATACATTAAAAGCTTTATAAAGTACTATAAGGCAAAAATCCATCTCACAATCCTAAAAGGTAGATGATAGAATATTTTGTCCCCTAATTATACAAAATGAAGAATTCAAATCCATCTATCTATCTATCTATCTATCTATCTATCTATCTATCTATCTATCTATCTATATCAGGATTTTAAGATAACTATATTAAGAGCTGGAGGTTACCAATCCAAATTCTTCATTTTAAAGGTGAGGAAATTGAAGTTTACTGATCTTTAAAAACATAAACAAGGTCATATCAAGGTAATAGTTGGAATTTGATCCCAAGTTCTTTCGATTCCAAATTTAGCACACTTCCTACTTAATCTCACGGCTTCTTAAATTCTAATCCATTGTCCAGATTTAGCTTATTCTGCTGGATTTCTACACATTTTTCTCAATGACAGTGAATATATAAAATGTACAAAAAAGGATATATTACAGGAAATTATATCATAGGAAAGTATGATCTTTTTATATTTATATTTTTACTTTATTTTTCTTTTTTTGGCAAGGCAGTAGGGTTAAGTGACTGGCCCAAGTTCACACAGCAAGGTAATTAGTAAATGTCTGAGGCTGCATTTGAACTCAGGACCTCCTGCCTCCAGGGCCAGTGCTCTATTCACTGTGGTACCTAGGTGCCCCTGCTAAAGGATGATCTTAATGAAGATCTTAAATTATATATTACTTAATAGGTAATTCTTAAGGTTATTCATTGAAAGCACTGGAGAGCTTTATCTTGGAGAAGAGCGAAGGAGGGGAGGGAAACTGACTTCAAGTATTTGAGAGGTTATAATGTGAAAGAAAGAGACTTGGTCCATTTGGCTCAAGATAGAAGAATCCAGAAAAATGGGGGGGGGGGAATAATGCAAAGAAGCCAGTTTAGATTTGATGTTAATGAGAACTCCCTTCCAATTACAGTTGTTCCAAACCAGAAAAGACTGCTTCAAGAGGTGGTAGGCTCTCCCTCCTTAGAAATCTTCAAGTGCATATCAGGCTAGTCAAGTTTCCTTTCAGGTATGAGTTGGGAAAGATGGTTGTTGAGGTTCCTTCCATCTTTCAAATACTTTGAATTACCTTTAGAGGAATAGTGAGGTTAAGTGACTTGCCCAGGGACACACAATTAGCTAAGGATTTGAACCCAGATCTCCCTTACAACAAATCCATCAGACTCTCCATTATGTCTCATTGACCTAAATAGCTCCCCAACAGCAGTTGCAAATAATCTAAATACGAAGGAAAAATGGCAACTGATGACAGCAGTGCAGGGATAAAATAAGCAGGAGGCAAAGCCAACTTTTATTACTGAATAAGGATGTGGATTCCTTGAAGAAGGAAGAAAAAACATTTTAAAAGCTATTCTATTATTAAAATAGAATGTGGTTAGTTAGAGGCATGGGGGACACAGTAAGAGTTTGCCTGTTTTATATTAGCATTGCCTCCAGCATGAGGCCAAGTCCTACTGAGCAAACAAATTTATTGGTAAAAGATATTATAATCTGGAGACAATTTAAATCAACTGAACAGCTTTTAAAAGAAGGAAGAGCTTATGCTAACTGAAGAACTGAGTACTGTTCAGATAAGGTTTTGAATGCCCCCCTTTGGACCATCAGGCCAACCAAGTAAGAGTTACTTGCTTATTAAATGTCTGTTGAGTGATTTGTGGAATAGAGTAGTTGAAGGGTGCTGGAACCTTAAACGAGGAGGAGGTTTTACAAATGGAGAGAAGAGAGGCATGTAAGGTATCAAATAGAAAAGAAGGACTTTGGTAGCCCACACAGATGAAAGTATCTACAATTAGAAGGACTATGAAAATGGAAACAAGGAGGAAAGTTGCAGTAGGGATGCATGGGCTCTTTGCCATTGTCAATTTTCCCATTACATATCCTTCTCTGTAATGGAGAGGAGTCATGAGAGCAGATCTAGTTAGAGATTGGCAATGGAGATTAATGGAGAGCACACTGAGATTTGGGAGCTTGATTCCCATCTTTAACTAAAGTTGTTTGACTCCAGGTCAGTCCCTTCACTCTGATGAGCCTCAGTTTGATCATCTGTAAAAGGGGAATATTATTTAGTTTACTTAGTAGTTTTGAGATAGGAAAACGTTGTGACAAAATTACATTATAAAACTGAGCGTTCAACAGAAATGTGATCTGTCATCGTATCCACCAAAAATGTCAAGTAACGATTTGGACACTATTTCTGAAACAGTCAAGAAAGTCATATTGCTAGGTTTCCCAAATAATTGAATCTTACTTTATTTATAATTTTGGGGAAGGACAGAAATGGGGAAGTGAAGAGGGAGAGAGTAGAGAGAACTAATTATTAACAGAAACCTTCCTGAATCTGCATTTTCTCATCTGTAAAAGGAGGAACTTAAAACAAAATAATCCCCAAGGTCTTTTTCTGAAACTCTAGGAACCGTTTTTCAAAGATAAGGCTATCTTCCCCCACCTTCATATGCAGGGTATGCTGAGGCAATCTTGTCTACTAGGAGGTACTCTGAAGTCAGAGGAGATGGAGTCAAATCCTAAGACTTCTTGTGAGACCTTGGGCAACTCAAGTAACTTCCCTGGGTTTCAGTTTCTTTACCTGTAAGATAAAGCGGTAGAAACAGATTGACCTTTAAGCTCCTTCCAGCTCTATGGTTATTGAGGCTGAAGGATCTTATTACTATTATTTAATATTTTGATGACAGACTCATTGACTGAAACATCCATTATAACAAGTTGACGTGTACATAGAGCCTTAATGTTAACAAAATACTTGATAGATATGTTATATCATTTCAGTCTCACTGCAACCCTGTGAGGTGGGCAGGATGTATACTATTCTCCCCATTTTCAGATAAGGAAACTGAGGCGCAGAGAGGTGGTTTGGGAAGTTCTGATTGTTCCCTTGCATAATGTCTCCAATCAGTCAGGTTTTTCAAGCTCTCATATCTGATTTGTGCTATTTCTTGTTCCTACCTTCCACTGTTAAGTTGTGTCGGCTGAGTTCTACTCCTTTTTTAAAACAAACTTTTTTGGTCTTCTTTTAATTACACCCCCTGATGCCAACATCTTAAGTGGTGCTTTGGGAGGGTAGGAGCCATTATGACTCAGAAACTCTTGGGGTAGGGAGGAAGAATCCCCACCAGGAAGAATTCCACTCCTTGGCAGCTTTTCTCTAATACCTTCTCTCAAGTGACAGATAAAAGACTGAGATTATTTGCTCTTGGTAGGAGAAGGCAGAAGAAAGACTAAAGTTTAGTCTCATGCCCATGCCCAAGTATACCTTGCCCCTCCTGCCCTTGGCATTCTAGGCCCATCCTAATCTGGCTCCAACCTACCTTTCCAACTTCATCCTCTTGAAATATCTGCTCTGGCCAGACCGGCTTCTATACCTGTCCCATGACACAGGCTCCCATCTCTGTAACTTTTGCTCCTGTTGCCTCCCCAACAAATCAAAAACATCCTCTTAGTTGTTCCATTTATCCAGATCTCACCGTCATAACAAAGGTAATGGCCCTGAAGTCAAGAGTCCTGAGTTCAAACTCTAACTCTGAGCTTAACTATCTGTCAGCTTGGGCAAATTCATCATCTCTCTGAGCCTCAGTTTCCTTACCTAGAGAGTGGGGGCAATGCAATTTTTCTCTAGGGAACAACAGGAGGATCCTTCTGAGAAGGAAATTTGAACTGAGTCTTGAAAGCTGGGTATTACTATTAGGTCATATTCCTTTGGTGCCTGCCTACTGACTTCTTTGGCTTCCTTCAAGTGCCAATTAAAATCCATGTTCTACACAAATCCCCCTTAATTCCTGAACCCTTTTCATTGTTAATTAAATTTATCACACACATAGATCATTGTATATATTTGTTTACATGTTACTGCCCCCATTAGATTGTGAACTCCTGGAGGTCAAGGTCTGACCTCGGCATCCTTTTTTATCCTGTATACAGGTAAAGCTGGTATATAATAGCTACTTATTAAATGTTTGTTGATTGATTGAATGATCTTGCAATAGCATAGGTACAGAAAGCTTATTAGGTTGAAGCTTTATGAATGGAGAGAAGAGACAAATGGAAGAGATAGTAGGGACATGGATTCCACAAAATGTGGGAACTGATGGGTTATAAGGGTAAATGAGAAGGAAGAATAAATGACAACACTTAGGTTACTAATCTCAGTGAATGGACAGCTTTTGGTGCCCTCAAAAGAAATGAGGAAGCTTGGAAGAAATGGGGCAGGAGAAGAAAGGAATGAATTCTATTTTGGAATGGTATAGAAATTCAGGAGGCAATTGGAGATATTAGGGAATGGTCTTCTAATGAAATCCATGTAAACTAATGAAATCATTATACATACAAACAAGAGAAAACTAAAATAATACAGAGAGAGAGAAAAAGAGGGCCCTAAGGCAGGATCTCATGGGAAATCATTGGTTGTTTGTCCTATGCTTTACCCTTTAAGAAGTGGTCAGCAAAGATTTATTGATCAAATGGGACATTAATCAGAAACTATTAGTGGGCCCCAACTTGGGCAATATGGCCAATATGGCCAACTTGTCTGAGATGATTTATTTCTAGGACAGGGATAGTAAGAGGTCAAGAAAAAGTGCAACTGAGAAAGTCACATGAAGGGGATGTTGAACAACCCATCTTATCTTCAACCAAATAAGCACAGAATGATAAACATATAGCACCTCAGATTTGGAGGGTATTTTTGAGGTCAAAGAGTCCAAGTCATGGCTGAAAAGGATCCTTGTAAATGACATCCTTGACTGGTGACCATCAGGTCTCTCCTGGCAGACTTTAGGCAGAAGAGAAGCCACCACCATTCCACTTTTGGGAAAGTCTAATCATTAGAGTTCTTTTCCCTATAATTAGGAAACTGGCCATTCAACAATGACTTGAACAGAGTTAAAAGGTGCATGAGAGCCAGGGCCAGAAGACCTTGGGCCTAGTCTGTTGGTGTATTAGAGAGATCACTGGAAGGAGATCAGAAATCTTGGGTTCAAATCTTCCCCATAGATACCCACTTAGCTATGTGACTCTCTTTACCTCAATTTCTAAAAAGAGTGGGTTGGAGTTGATGGTTTCTAAATTTTCTTCTAGTCCCAAATTTATGATTCTATAATATCTATAGCAGGGATCTATGAGGAAAAGAGTATGGGAGCAAAGGCTCTTGAGATAATGAGACTAGAGTATCCTGTAATCATATCAGAACTCAAGTTGCCAAAAATTCACTTAGAAATATTATTAGGATAGGGCCTACAACTATGATTTCATTAGTATAGCAAATTTGTGGGTGAATAATAATGGTGAACATCCTTTTGGCAACTGAGAGTCTTAAGAAAGTTACCTAAAAACCTCAAAGGACTAAATGACTTGGCATGGGATCCACAGTCAAGTGCCCAAGGGAGGACTTGAGCATAGGTATTTCTAGCTTTGATTTCACCTCTCTACCCATTATGACATAGTATCTTCATTCATGTGATGAGATGGGAAGAGGAATGGATTAGATGAGCTCTCAAATCTCCATCAGCTTTAATAGTCTGATCCATAGTTAAAAACCTAGCCCAGAGAGCTGGCATGAAAACCAAGAGTCCTGAGTTCTAGTCTTTGCTCTGACTGAATCATCATGTGATTCTGGGCATATCACTTCTTGGATTTTGGCTTCCTCATGAACACAGTGCTCCAAGAAGGGTCAAATAACCAGACAGACAGACAGAAAGATAGGTAGACAGAGAAACAAAAAATAAGCAAACAGGTAAAAAAAAGAAATGAAGAAAATAAAATAAATTATTAGAAAAATAAATAACAAATATGTAAATAAAAGAATAAGTAAATGAAGAATATAAGATGAATGGAGAGATCTACAGACAGATAAATAAGCAGTAGGTGAATGAAAGAATACATAAATAAGCAATATGAAATGAACAGAAAGATAAGAGAGCAAAAAGGTAAATAAAAAGAAATAAATAAAAACTATAAAACATGAATAGAAGTTAGATACACTGAAAGTCAGATTGACAGAAATAAATACACAAATAGAAATATATAGATGGACAGATGATAAACAGATAGAGACAGTTCAGACAGATGGAGGGAGGGAGGGAGAGAGAGATAGCTATAAACAGAGAGGATAGCCCCAGATAGATAGAAAGATGATACATAGATAGATAAATAGATAGACAGACAGACAGATGGATAAGAGGACAGATACAAATAGATATATAAATAAATTGATAGTAGATAGATAAGATTGTTGAACTGAAATACTTTTAGGTTTCCTTCATTTTCAATTTTCAATATCTCTGAACTCTCTTTACCTCGCATTTCTCCACCGCTGGTTGCTGCCCACACTCAGAGCTGTTGCCAGCCACGATGCCAGCCCTGAGGTTCTCACTGTCCCCTGTGCCCTCTTCCATTGAATAGGTTTTGGAGTGGTTGCCACGACGGTGGGATGGGTTCCGGCTCTGTGCCAGGCTAAGCTGCTTGCGGAGGACCCGGTTCTCCTCTTCCACCTCTCGCATGCGCACCTCCAGGCTCTCTCGCTCTCGTTGACTTGAGGCAGTGTACCTTGGACTGTGGGGCTGGGATTCAAGTGGCGACAGAGACACTGGCTTCCCATCTGCAGTTGGAAGAGACAGAGGAAGTGTGAATACACCCAGGCACACATGTATGCTCTCTTCTCTTCCCCAACATCCATTAGGACCCAGCAAGGCTCATTTTATGTTCAAGTTTTAACTGAAAGCAGATGGAAACTTAGTCAGAAATGAACAGAACCAGACTGAACTGGGAGCAGAGTTAAGGACAGAAGGATTTACTAGGGTGATAAAAATTAATATGCTGTTCAGAAAAGGCAATCAAGAAGACATCTTCCCTAATCAAATCTATTGTTTTCCCTCCTCTTATTGGGAATGTTTCAAGACAAAACGGTTCCTCAAGTCAATGACCCAATTCGCCTCTCTCTCTCTCTCTCTCTCTCTCTCTCTCTCTCTCTCTCTCTCTCTCTCTCTCTCTCTCAGAAACCTTATTAGAAGAGTGAATGCAATAAAGGATGCAAACATTTTTTTTAAAGTACTCAACCTCTAAAGTAACTGTTCTCAGATAGCATTTTGATAACCAAAATAATTCTTCTCCTTCAAGGAACTGAAATGCCACCTGGTGTTATAGAAAGCCTAATTGCCCTAGAGAAAGGACCTGGTCTTTTCTTTTTTTTTTTTAGGTTTTTTTTTTTTTTGCAAGGCAATGGGGTTAAGTGACTTGCCCAAGGCCACACAGATAGGTAATTATTAAGTGTCTGAGACTGGATTTGAACTCAGGGACTCCTGACTCCAGGGCCAGTGCTCTATCCACTGTACCACCTAGCCGCCCCAAGGACCTGGTTTTTTCACACAACTACCTTTGTGACCTCAAACAAGTCTCTTCTACTCACTGAATCTCAATTTCTTAATCTAAAAATGGGGGAGCCATACTAGATGACCTTCCAGCTCTAAATCTGTATTCCTTGCACAAGCTATTTAAACTTTCTGGTCCTTGGTTTTCCTATCTGTAAAAGTGAGGAACAGCATGGGATATGGGGGTGAGATTGGACTAAGTCCTTCCTAAATCAAAGGTTCTGTCCAGCTCTAAGTCAATGATCTTGGGGAAGTCAATTCCTTGGACTTCTGACAGGTAAGTGGGGGAACCTTAGTTCTACATCTTTGATCAGATAGAATCTCATCCAGGAAGACTTTTCTTGATTTCTCTGCTGAAATCAATAATCATCTGGTAGATTCCATACACTATGTTTTCAATGGGAACACAAATATAAAATAGAGACAATCCTCTCTGGGAACTTAAACTTTCCTGATGGGGATAAGAAGCATGAATCTTTCTTTGAATGCCTTCTCTCTCTCTCTCTCTCTCTCTCTCTCTCTCTCTCTCTCTCTCTCTCATCTCAATCATCAAACAAATATTAAATACCCACCATATACATGATTCTGAGCTGGATACTGAAGGAGATACAAAGTCCCCTGGCACCTGTCACATATTAGACTTCCATAATGGTTGGGGGTTAGTAAATGGTCATAAAGATTGTTAATTGTATCAACTCACTACCATACAATACTTTAGGCAATCTCTCTTTTCTAGAGGGTGGCAAATGGGACTTTGCCATCTATCTATTAGTAATAGAAACCTGAACATATTCAATCCCTAAGGTTGGTATTAACAAAGCATCTTCCACAGAAATGTTACAATTCAATACAATTTCTTGATAGCTATGTCTACATAAACTTATTTTTTCAGTGATTTCCAATTATCCAAAAAGAAGATGAACATCTTGAGGGCAGGGAGTGCTTTATTTGTCTTTGTATTCTGAGCCAAGTGACTGAGTTCCTGCATATTGATGTTGTCATTTCTTTCAGTTATGTAAAATTCTTACTGACTTCATTTGAGGTTTTCTTGGCAGAGACTCTGGAATGGTTCGCCATTTCCTTCTCTCACTCATTTTATAGGAGAAAACAAACAGAGTTATGCGACCTGCCCAGGGTCATTCAGCTACTAAGTGTCTGAGAACAGACTTGAACTCAGATCTTCCTGTCTTCAACTCTAGTGCTCTATCCTCTATACCATCTACCTGCCTCTGCCTCTATTTACTAGGCAGTGAATACATACTTGTTGAATTTAACTTAATTATTACAGTAAAATGAGTTATAAAAGAAGGAGACATATGCTCCTCAGGCATCAGGGAGTATTTTGTACTAAGCAGAATCCACAAGGAAGTGAGATTTCCTATAAGTGTTGCGATCTTTCAGACACTTCTGTTTCTAAATGACATTGGACTAGTTGAATCAAGCCCTCCTTGATGAGATTCATAATTACTCAAAAGCCATCTGTTTAACCATCTATATAGTTTAAAACAAACAGATGACACATGCCTACTGCCCAGATGATTCCATATAACTGGCCAAGCAGCCCACTGAGTTGGTGCCTCCATACATATGTCTTGGGCAGGAAATGCAGATGAATAAGCAGCTCAGTCCAGAATTGAGTAGCAAGAAACTAGGCTGAACTACATTCTGGAAATCACAGAACATTTTCAATTATCTCAGGTTGCTCCCTAACACACATAAAAAAGGCATTCTTCATCCACTTGTTCTTATTGTGTGGATAGTTAGGCCAATTTTTTTGAAGGCTTATTGCTCTCATCTAGAGGCACAGCAATGTTTTGAATTTTGATGAATATATAGAATGTATATTAATATATTTATGCATATATATCTCTTTATATGAATAAAAAATCATGTATTAAATATAGTGTCAGATACTATATTAAACATTGGAATCTTATAGGAGAAGGGAGGGGACAAGAGTATGGCAGAGAATTAATATTTCTAGACATGATCAGTGGAAAAATCACCTATCAAAACCCAAGGTTCCAAGGGAAGGAGTATATTACAGTAGGAGCAGATCAGAGTCCAAGCAAAAAATGCTTTGTGTGTATGTGTTTATGTTTGCATAATCTCTTGAATGGACAGCTAGGTGGTACAGTAGATAAGGGCCCTGGGTCTTAAGTCAGGAAGATTCATCTCTGTGACTTCAAATCCAGTCTCTGACACTTAGTAGCTGTGTGATCCTGGGCAAGTCACCCGTTTGATACAGTCCCCTCAGCTGAAAAATGAGATGGAGAAGGAAATGTCAAACTACCTTAGTATCTTTGCCAAGAAAACCACAAATGGGGTCATGTAGAGCTGGAAACAAATGGACAACAACAAAGTGCTCTAACTATTTACATGGAGGAAAAAATGTGGGGAGGGGAGAATGAATTGACATCAAGGCATAGCAGGCCATTAAATGGACACTCTAACAGAATCTCCCTGGGGCTCACAAAGCTTCAGGATCAAAGGCAGAAATGAATCCCACACTGGAGGCTTCAACTTCTGCTACCAGACTGCATGAGCCTCTCCCTGAGCTTCTGTTCTATCTTTGGGCCCTAACACGTCACGTTCTGTTTTGCTTTTAATCAATTTGGGGTTAAATGGTGAAGCTCCTAGCCCTCGCCTATCAAAGCAATGCTCAGGACTTACTGAATGGGATCACAACTTGGGGATCACAAATCAGAAGATACAGTCTGGGAAGTGATAGGACATGATGAATCTGGAGACAGTATGTATACTATCCCATGGCAAGGGATTACTTGAAGTACAACAAAACCATCACATTTCCAGATAGAGTTAAATATAAGCTATATCTATTCCAGGTAGCCAAGTGGTATAGTAGAGAGAACTGGGTTTGAGTCAAGAGGAAAGACTTGGGTTCATACATGGTCTAATACACTTACTGGCTTAGTCACCCTGGGTAAGGCATTTAACCACTCTGAGTCTCAGTTTCCTCATCTGTAAAATGGAGATAACAGGATCTAGTGATGATTGGAGTGAAAATTTCTGTAGGTATCCAGTAAGCAATAAGGATACCCTCAGAAGTTTTAGGGAGGACTAGGTTTCCCCAACAGCATCAATAACTTCAAAAATTAATTCATAGGGTATGAACTTCACAAAAGTAGGGGGAAAAGGAGGAAGTAGAGGAAGAAGAAGGGGAAAGAGAAAGTTTAAGAGAGGAAGGGAAAAAATATAAAAATTGGGAGGAGAAAGAAACCGAGAATGATAACAGTAGCAAATTCATCATCTTTACTTGCATCAGTTTCCTCATTTGTATAATGGGAATAATAATAGCATCTACCTTACCAGATTGATGCAAGAATCAAATGAGATAATCTATGTAAAGTGCTGGCACATGGGAGGAATTTAATAAATGCTTATTCCCTTCTCACCACTAAAAGGAAAAAAGGTAGATTGAACTTTGTTTCATAAAATACTTTTTATTAGTATGCTTTGTTTTTACATCACTTAAATTTTCTACTGAATTTTTCCTCCTCACCCATTCCAGGCTCTGCAAAAAAGTAAGGTCAAGTAAGGTTAAGTGTCTTCTCATGATCCTTCTTTTGATTCCTATTTGGCCATAATTATTTTACAACATTGCTTGGAATGACTTCTATGACTATCTAGTTCCAGCACAGGAAAACAAAATTGAAGTACACAAAATAGTCTCTTGGACTATTTGTGCCTGATCTTTGGGAGGGCCTTCCAAGGTCATATTTGTCTGATCCACTATAATCAGATAAATTGCATCCTAACTCCAACTCAGTGATGCCATTTTGATCCTCTTTTATAACTAAGGACAACAACCATGCATATGATGAGTCTATGAAGTCTAGAATCTAAGTGCCAGCCACCTTCCTCCATCTCTCCCCAGGTTCCTCATTACCTCTCATTGCACAGTGCTTTCAATTTGGAAACATAAAGTCTATTTATATCCAAAGGCATACTCCTGGCACCCACTGATCCATGGTTCACCCACTTTGAGTTTAAAATGTCAAACAAGATATTATTCAAATCCTCAGGTGACAACTCTCCCTTCTTCCCCAACAACACACACATACAAAGAGGCCACCAAAACATGAAGTTACTGTAGGATTCCAAGCTCTGAAACCACTTGAGATGAATGTTCAGAATTAAGAATCAAAACATCTTATGGTTCTGAACAAAAAGAGTAAATTGGAAATCAGCCTCTGTACAGTCAAATGACAGAGATGAGGGACTTGTCATCCAAAACACCCTAAATTCAGATCTGAATCAATGCATGCTCATTTGAATATCTCTGGATCTTTGAAGAATTAGAATCCTCTGGCACATAGACAGTGAAAATGAATAGCACTAGAGAAACCATGTCAATGAGACAAAGTCTGGGGAACTAGAGTTCTCTGCACTACTGAACCTGTTTTAAGGATGACAGAGACTGTAAAAGGCCAATTTTTATGTACATGGGAGATATCAGAATTCTGAGATGAGATAAATCAAAACATCAGACCAGGTGGATATCATCAAGGGACTCTGGAGGGGAGTAAACCTAAGGAGCTATGAAAAACAGGAAAATCTATTTCAGACCAAGATGAGGAGGCAGGATGAAAAGAGTGGTCAAGTTACTTTTTTCCTGCCCAATTTGTATTCCCAATGCTAGGGTCTTTTTATGGGTGATGTTTGTCTCCCTTGCCCTGACCTTTATGAACTAGTCATCAAAGTCAGGTCCTGAGAAGGATCTGTCATTCTCTCCAGCACTTAGAAGACAGCTTCCCCCTTTCCAATTCCAACAAGTATTTATTACATATTTCTATGTTCTAGGCAGCATAATAAGATGGTGAATTCAAGTAAAGGAATACCTGGTCTCTGCCTCATATTCTAATAGAAGAGATAGCATGCAAATGACTTGCTACATACAAGATATAAACAGAATGCAGATAATGCAGTGGATAGGATACTGGGACTGGAATCAGGAAGACCTGAGTTCAAATCTAACCTTAGACACTTGCTAGCTGTGTGACCATAGACAAGCCACTTAATCTTAATCTCCATTAATTTCCTCATCTGCAAAATGGATTGGAGAAGGAAATGGCAAACCATCCCAGTATCTTTATCACTAAAAACCCAAGGACAGTATTGTCTATGAGTTCATAAAGACATGAATGAACTACTGAGCAACACTGTCTTAGAAGGGAAGATGGTACGTTACCTTCAAGATACCTCTCCCTACTCCCCCTTTGTTTACATCATCTCTACATCTGGAGTAGACTAGAAGTCATGATCACGTGTTGAATGACCATTGGTCAGGGATAGTTCAGAGAGGATTCCTGTCCAGGTTCGTTCTCAGATGAGGACAAGAAAAATACCCCCTACTATACAGCATCAGCATCAGCATCAGCATCACCATCACAACCATCATCACCACATCTGTCTCCTCCTCTTTATCTCCCACTCCTATTGCAGAGGTCTCAGACTGCAAGAAAAGGAGTATATCATCTTCTTTAAAAGATGTTTGAGAAAGGTGATTATAAGGATTCAATAGAACAGCTGCTTTCTCTTGTAAGAGTTACGGTAGGTTAGGCTAAATTAGAATTACATCATGCTCTTCCTCTTCTAAATAAAAGGAAAAAAATGTTAATTTTGAGACTGTTTTCCGTGTTTGACAGACACAGTCTTCACACAAAAAGGATAAAAAGACAGAGTGTATGCGATAAACATATAAGGTAATATACTAAGAAAATATTTTTTGTGCATGATGCCAAGAATGCTGTGTCCTGTCTTAGCAAGGAAGTCACTTAAGGTTGCTGGGCCTCAGTTTCCTCATGTGTAAAATGAAGAGCTTGGACAACAAGGCCACAGAGGCCCTTTCCAGGTGTAAATCTATGATCCAATGACCTCTGATCATATTTAAAACATGGCAGGGAGTGGGGAAAAAATGGAAAGGGAACAGAGAACATGGCCTTTGAATTACTTCCAAATCTAAATATGATTCTATGAGCTCCTATCCCTCAGTTTACCCATCTGGTGTTATGACATTGAACTCCATGACTTCTGAGTCAGCTATGAATTTATGCTCATATGATAACAATTACAAGTAAGCAGACCATTTGTCATTTAACTTCCTATTAGGATTATTCCTGAAAATGTGAAGGCTCTATTTAGGACAGGAAGTTTTCTCTTTATATCACTGAATCCTCATTAGAAAAATATTTTAAAATACATAATATATAGGATTATAAAGAAAACATTATATTGAAATGCAGGGGTTTTTTTTTTAAATTATAGACCTGTTTGGAAACCTTTGACATTTGCCATATTATTTTTCTTCCATTCAGTCAACAAATATTTCATTTTCTCTCTTGGATCAACATGTCTCCTACTTTTCATATGTAGGGCAGGGTATCACAGACTTCTAATCTAGGTCCTATTTTTTTCTGTCTCTCCTGTTTCTCCCTTAGTGATCTCATCTGTTCCCAGAGGTCTAATTATCTACTCTTAGCAGATGCTTTCCTAATCTTAGATCCAACCCTAATCTCTTCACCATCCTTGTGTTCAAGGTTTTTTCCCCCTTAACTTCACCAGTTTTCCTCAATTTTTTAAATTAGATTATGATAATGGTAAAAGGCAGGATAAGATCAGGAGGGAAAGGTCTCTTCAGGCTGGAATAGGGAGCATTTGGCAAAATCATGGAAGGCTTCATGGAGGTTTGACTTGGGCCTTGAAACCTAGGTATGACATCATCAGGTAGAGGTAGGGAGAAGAGATCATTGCAGCCTCAGAAATGATAAAAGGAAAATCAAACTGTACTAAGAAGGGAGATGCCTCTGGGAGGTCAGAAGCAGTCTTCTGCGACTGCAGTCAAGAGGAGGCTAGGTTCTGGTCTTGATTTATCAGACAGTGGCCTAAAAACCTCTGATTTCATCTCCATCTGTCAAAAATTAATATGTGGATACAGTTCTAACCAGCCAGCTCACTGCCTTTCAGTGGCAGCATTGGGAATGAATATTTGATTTGACGAGCTTGTCAAACTGTCACGTCCCTCTGGTGTTGTTCTTTTCCACTGCTGTGGATGTGATCCAAGATAATGCCCCTGTCTGTTCCCTGGCTCAGTCTATTCAGGGATGTCATGTTTCTGTAGACCCTTACTGGGATTCATCCAGGAGGATTCTGGCACTGGTGGGTGGGATGGCTTAAATTGTTAGGCTGGAAGAAGTAGAGAAGGCAAGGAAATAGAAGCTAGATCTTGAATGAATGAATGAATGAATGAATGAATGAATGATTAAATGATTGAATGATTGAATGAGTGGGTATTTATTGAGCATTTATCATATCCCAAGAACTGTGTGAAGTGCTAGGGATATAATTATAGAAGGTATAAAAGTTCCTGTCCTCAAGGATCTTTTGTTCCAAAATAGAAGACAACACATATAAAGGTATCATGACCAATGATGACAATCAGGGAAATCACAGGGATGGTGCATGGGGTCATAGTGTAGCTGCTGATTGGCATGTTATTTGCATTATTATAAATTAAATTACTATTCAAAAATCAAGATACATATGTGTATATGTCTATATGCATATGATCAAGTGTGTTTGTGTGTGTGTGTGTGTGTGTGTGTGTGTGTCTACATCTGTGATGGTGGTGGTATATTATTGCTCCAAACAGATAGACTGAGAAAAATATTGGAGAGCAGGGTCTAAAGTTGGCTAGATATGAGAAATTCTCATCAATCAGGAACACAAAGATCAAGGTTAGGTGATGAAGAAGCCTGGGAGATAAGCAATTGAGTCAGATGATATAAGAGGAAGTTGGTGGAATTTTGGCAGGGTGGAAATGGGGATGGCCAGATATGGTAAACTCTCATTCATTTCAATGATAAAAAGTTGATCAGATTTGACCTATAAGAAAAGTCGGGTTCAAACCTCATCTCTGACACATACTATCTATGTGCCACTTCTCTGTCCCTGTTTCCTCATTTGTAAAGTAAAGAAAGGAGATATACTCAATGACTTCTAAAGTCCCTTCCAATTCTAAATGGAATTCCATCTCTAATCCTAAATCTATTATGAGCATTGTTCTTAAAACAACAATCAAAAATCTCTAAACAAACAAAACCAACAAAAAGGGAAAAAAGCTGGACTTATTTTTCAAGAAAACTCTTTAGGATAATTAAAATAGAAACATATCTCTAAATTATCCAATGTATTCATGATCAATCACATGGGTCATAAACTTAAGAAAGACCTTCCAACAATACCAAGCTGATTCAATTCCACTGTTCAGCGTGATCTTGATAAATCTCCAGTACACAATTTTCCAAAGACAATCAAACCCTTTCTCTTCTTCGTGTTCAATTCTGGGCCTCATTCACAGTCTGTGTGAGATATATAGGTTGTAGAGAAATATAATATATACATCAATATATTTCACATCCTGGTTTAGTCAAAAGAACATTGAACTTGCCGACAAGAGACTTAGAGAAACGTGAGCTATGCAAACTCATTAACAGATTAGTTTTAGCTTCCATAAAGGTAAAATGAGAAGATTAGGCAAGGTCTTTAAACTTGGAGGCTCAGTTTCCTCATTTTTAAAATGAGCGATTTGGATAAAAACTTTAAACCCCTTCTTCCTCCCTCTTCTCAGTCTCCCTCATCATAAAATGAGAGGGTTGGATTGGATGACTTTCAAGGCTTCTTGCAGTTCTCAATTGATGATTCTAGCAACCTAAAATACTTAAAATTTCTAAGCAAGATTTCTTGTATATGAGGCCAGAAAGAATTAGACCATATATATACCTTACATTGCCAAGAATTATGAAGATGTCATGAAAAAATGTATATAAAACAATGGAAAAACAACAGATTGCTTCATAAATATATTCCATTAGTGAGAGTGGGGGGGGGTAGGGATGGATCTTGAATTTCACTCATGAAGGGAAGTCTCCAGAAAGAAAATTGCCTCTATATTTACAAATCAATAATGATTCCATAACTTACAGTTATGAAGGTAGTTAAGTGATTTGCTTAGGGCCATATGCCTCTGTATCTTAATATATAGTTAATGTTCATGTAGAACTTATTCTTTGATAGCTAAGCACATTATAATTATCTCATTTGAGCTTCCCAACACTCTCGTGAGATGGTGCTATGACTAGCTCCATTTAACAAATGAGGAAACTGAGATAGGTTAGAAGTGAAGGGATTTGCAGCTTGTCAGTATCTGAGGCTATGTTTGAACTCAGATCTTGTTTTCAAGTTCCAATGTTAGATACTGTTAGTCATGCTATAATTATTTAAAAACATACATGCACACCCAATTCTATTATACAACTATAGAGAAAGGCTTCCAGCATTCTGGGTTCAGTAAATACAAGTTACACAGATCAGGGTCAAACCAAACAGGTTGACATGGGGGGACTGCTAACTGCATTGCTGCAGGGCAATTCCAGCAATGGATGGATCATAGATTAATTGAAGTGTCTGAACAAACATGATGATGATGATGATGATGTTTGTCCTTTGTCCTCGAAAAAGGTCATGACATCAGGAAGGGAACGCCAAGAAAAGCAAGTGAATTGGATTTGAGTAAGGGAGGCTGTGCTAAGTCACCAGCCTCACTTTCTCCTCCAGAGTCATCTAGGTCCAGTGGCCAGATAGGACTCAGGATGATGGAGGTAACCCTGAATGAAAGGCAATCAGGGTTAAGAGACTTGCCCAAAGTCTCTTAAATGTAGGAGCCTAGATTTGAACTCGGGTCCTCCTGACTTGAGGGCTGGCATTCTACCCTTCTATGGGTAAATATATGGGGTACCATCTAGTTGCTTGATATATAAATAATATATGACTGTGGTATAATATATCCATGTACTAACTATAATTGCATACATATGTAATTATATACACTCACTCCACTTCCTATCTGAAGCTCTGCTAGGTCTGAACTCCAAGGAACAAGGTATCATTTCAGGAGAAGTTGATCACCAGAACTCTCCTTTCTTGGGGATCAACTCAACCTTAGATACTCAGTACCTCCCATCTCCCTCAATGACCTCTCCTCTCTGATTTAAGGGTTGCAGCAGAGAGCCCTAAACTCCTAAACCCAAAGCTTCTTTGGAGAGGGTTGCATCTGGACTTAGAGGTTCATTTGCTTTTCTGTAACTCTGCTTGTTCTGAAGGCAAGGAATAAGATGTTCCTGCATCTTGTACCTCCAGATACTCCCCCCAATTTCCTTTTGTATGTTTGCTTCCCTCATTGGACTGTAAGCTCCTTGAAGGCAGGAATTGTTTTTCTTTTTCTTATTTGTATCTCCAATGCTTAGCAGAGTGTCAGGTATATAGTAGGGACTTAATAATTGCTTACTGAATTTAATTGACCATGCAGACATACATATAGTCCTAAATACATGCATATATCTGCATGTACAGACATATACATACATGACACACACATGTGTATATGTGGCTTATGTGTATATGATCACCATCCTCCTTCCAATCTCTGCCTCTTCATCCAGCATGGCTTGGATTAAGAACAAAAAAGTAAATAAAACTAACTTCAGATTGAGGGGTCCTGGATTCAAATCCCAGCTCTGTCAATTACCATCTGGCTGACTTTGACCAAATCACTGAAATTCTCTCAAGCCTCAGTTCTCTCATGCATAGAATTAAGTAGCCATTTGAAATGGTATCTGAGGATCTTCACAGCCCTAACTCTGTAATGCTACAATATTCTCTTGGAAGTAGAACTGATGACAAATTACGTTTTCTCAGGATAGATATTGGGCAAAATGGAAAATGTGATGGGAAGCTCAGTCACGCAGGGATAATATCCTATTGGGAGTAGAACTGGGCAAAGATAACCCTCTGTTGATAGCAAGAGAGATGCTTGGATAAAATAATGTGTTAATATCTATTCAGCACAATAACCAATCCCCACCTCCTCTCCTCTTGACAAGATTGTCACTTTTCTCTAAGGCATCCTCCTGGGAAGATGTTGGTTTTTGTGGAAGGTCCTTCAGACAAGGATGAAGAAGAGAACAAAGAATGCTCGCTCTCTCTAGCTGAGTAATACTCAGATTTCCTCCATCAGATTGGGATGGAAGAGAGAAGGGTGGAGCCAAGACAGAGAAATAAATAACAAAATCAACCCTGACTTCTGAGTTGGGATAGAATTGTTTGCCTACCTTGCACCAATAGTAGAGATAGACTCCTTGGGGGAAGAGACTGGTTCTTTTTTTTTTTTAATGAATCTGAATGCCTAGTGCCTAAATAAGTTTGGCTCAGAGAAGATACTTCATTATGCTTTTTGAATTTAATTGTACTTTTTCTTGAAACTTTTGTAATTATAATATCCTTGCTATATATTTCTAGGAGGTAGTCTGCAAAGCCTTAGATTTAGAAGCAAAAATCACAACTGCTGGCTGTGCATCTTCTTTTCTTTTCTTTCTTTTTTTGAAATTTATTTAAGGTAATGGGGTTAAGTGACTCATTCAAGATCACACAGCTCGGCAATTATTAAATGTCTGAGGGCACATTTGAACTCGGGTCTTCCTGACTCCAGGGCCAGTGCTCTGTCCACTGTGCCACCTAGCTGCCCCCCATGTGCACTTTATTTTCAATGTTAGCCAGGACAAGGTTTTCTCCTCTGACCCTCAGTTTCCCCATCTGTAAAAATGATGCATTAATCTCACCTATGTACTGTTGTGAGTATGAGTCCAAATTACATTTGCAAAGTGCTTTGTTACTCTTAAGGTACCATGTGAACCCAAGCAATTATTTTTTTCTGAGTAAATTTGTCAAATGGGATCTCCACCTTCCTGAATACCATCCCTTGACACCTTTTATGAACATCACCTAATACCTCTCTTACTAATAAACTTCTCTAAATAATTTGGGGGAAGGCCAGTTTCATTTTGGATTCTGTGTGTTTTATATTTCAGACAGCTAGGTGGAAGTACCCTCTTTGGAATTGGGAAGGTTCCTCTTCCTGACTTCATATCTAACCAGAGACATTACTATCTGAGAAAAGACCTTCACC
Source organism: Macrotis lagotis (assembly GCF_037893015.1). Taxonomy (NCBI): domain Eukaryota; kingdom Metazoa; phylum Chordata; class Mammalia; order Peramelemorphia; family Peramelidae; genus Macrotis; species Macrotis lagotis. The sequence continues at coordinate 326,553,023 of NC_133659.1, forward strand.
CTGTTTGCCTCAGTTTCCCCACCTGTAGAAGGAAATGGTAAAGGATCTTTCCAAGAAAACCTCAAATGAGGGCAGGAAGAGTAGGACATAAGTCAAACAAAGGGTCACGGTCACGATCATGATCATCATCATCATCATCATCATCATCATCATCATCATCATCATCAACGAGTCTTATTTCACCTCCCAGTAGAATGTAAGGTCCTTGAAGGCAGAGACTGGTTGTATTGTCTTTGTAGGCCTTGTGCCTTAGTATACCATTTGTCGGGCATGTATTAGGTATTTGTTAACTGGTTGATTGATACTGCCTATAACTTTAGTTTGCAGAACTAGTCTGCTAGCTTTTAAGGAACTGAAAGCTAAATATCAGACATTAATGAGATGTGGCAGATATAAAAGATGCCATATTCTTGGGTTTCAGTAAGAAGGCACTGCTTCCAGGAATAGGAAGGAGCTGAGACTCCTCTTATCCTGCTCAGGTCACATCTGGTAGACTATGTTCAAGTCTAGACGTGGCCTTTTAGAAAAGCTATGATAAACTGGAGAGTCTCCAGAAAGGGCAGATGGAAAGACTGAAAGAACTGAGAATTTTAACCTAATGACTTGGGGAGAAGACTGCCGACTTGGATGGTTTGAAGGAGTATTAGGTGTTAAGATGGATCAGATTTTATCTGCTTAATCCCAGGGGCCAGAATTAGGAACAAAATTTTGCCTTTAATAAAGCAGAAAATACAGGCTGGAGATGAGAATGACCACCATAGCCCATGAGGGGAATGGACTGCCTCTGAGGGTGGCGGCTTCCCCTTCACTGGAGGTCTACACATACCCTGCAGGAACACTTGTTGGGTATATTGACATGAGAATTCCTTTTCAGTTATAGGTTACGTTAAATGTCTGCTCCTTACACTGAAATTCTTTGATGAAGCAGGACCTGTTGGCTGATCCATTTACCTGCATCTACATCCACAAAGTCCTTTTCCCAGGTCTCATAAAAGGATAAAGGGCACATTGGGTTAAACTCTGAATGGCCATACCCATTGAGAGAGAGAGAGAGAGAGAGAGAGAGAGAGAGAGAGAGAGAGAGAGAGAGAGAGAGAAAGAGTTAGTGTCTCTAGAAGTCTCAATTTCCCTGTTGAGAATGTTGCAGTCTGTCATTACCAGTCTCCAGCTGAAAATGATCAAATTAAACTTTGAAGAGGTATTACCATATACAAAGCATTCTTCCCATCTCTGAAGTAACAATGATGACAAGAATAAATATCCAGATTGTTGCAGTCAGAGGGACTGGGGTGAGAACCCCAGAGGTCTCCTTCAGAAGGTGTAAAGAGAAAGATGGCCTCTAGAGGAATACAATTTGAACTCAAGTCCCATTTCTGACACATATTGAGTATGGGATACTGGACTGTTTAACTTCTCAGAAGACTTCCTAAGGCTATAAGTTATATCTTGGATGGCAGCATGATCAAATTAAGGTTCTAAGCTGCACTAGTAGACATGAAAGTTCCCTTTACCAATGAAGCCACAGATTTGAGCTCTATTTCTTTTGTTTAAAGAGATAAAAGAGGAAGCATGGTATGGTAGAGAGATGGCCAAGTTTCATTCAGTCATTTTAGTTGTCTCCAACTTTTTGTGACCCCATTTGGGGTTTCCTGGGCAGAGATACTGGGGTTGGCTTGTCATTTCCTTCTCCAGCTCATTTTATAGATGAGGAACCTGAGGAAAACAAGGTGAAGAGATTTGGTCATGGTCACACAGTCAGCAAGTGTCTGAGGCTGGATTTGAATACAGGAAAATGAATGTTCCCGACTCCAGAACTGGTTGTGGGACCCTGGGCAAATCGCTACTTAACCTTTTTTTTTTCTAAGACTGAGACTCCAATCCAAGTTCCTTACATCAGTGAAATGACAAGTCTTAAGCTCTATCCCTAAGTATTCAACAGAAAGCAATCTGCCCTCCCCCCAAAAGAAAAGAAATTGGCAGTGTATCCAAAATAAGCTCCCAAGCCCTGAACCGACTCCTGAATAAAAAATACCTGAAATCTGTCTCCAGAGCTCATTTCCATAAGTGATGGTCTTCCTTTCTCCCAACTTCCCACACACCTGGGCTATTTCATTGATGATCTAGCAACTTATAAGTTATTAATAGTTTCTCCCAAGATTCAGCCTTGTCTCCCTTCCTGAACCCCACCCCCAACACATCACCACCACCACTTTTCATTTTCTGCACCTGTCTTGAAGTCACTTCAGCCATCAGAGAAGGGACTGAAAAAGCAAATAGCAGTCGATTTCTAGCCTGTGATGCCTGAACTATGTTATGACATTCATCTTCCCTTGTGAGCAGAAATGAAGGGACTCTGAATTGACTTCCTCCTCCTCCCCTTTTGAAAGGGATGTCATAACAGAGAAAAACCATCATTTCAAAGAATCTAGCAAAGACCTTGCTGCTAGAGCAGAATCTGGTTTTCTTCAGAAGGAGGAGATTGGGAAAAGTTGAGCCTTGAAGCAACCCATAGGCTCAAGATACATGATGGTTTCCATGTTCTGTTGTGTTTTTGAAAGGAGCTCAGGAGGTATCTTTATTTGGGTGGAGATCACAACTATTTCAGTTTTTAGTGAATTGTCTTCATGGGAAGTGAGAACATAAACTAGAAGTTACTTTAGAAATTATCCAACTTCATTAGCACTGGATCACAGATATGGAAATGGAGAAGACCTTAGAAATTATAGCTTCACCCCCTAATATGACATGGGAAGAAACTGAGCTCCAAATTTCATTATTCAATCAACTCCCTTCACATTTCTCTTATTTTCCAAAGGAGGTGGTTGAGAAAATCTGCAATATCCCTTTGAGTCATCATCTTAGAGCCAGTTGGATGGTGCAATGGATACTTGGAGTCAAGAAGTCCTGAGTCCAAATTCTAATGCAGATACTACTAGCTCTGGTGGGTACAAAGACAAACTTGGGTGGTATTCTTTTGGACCAGGAGTATATAAAGGTTTCCATACAAGAGACTCAAGAATAAGATATTCCCATTTTGTAGATAAAGTAATAGATTTGGGGGAGGTTCAGGGCTTTTCACCTGTGGCTCAACAGCTTATAAGTATTGGAAGAGCAACAAGACAGTTTTTGGTGGGTAAGTGAAAAATGCTCATGTGTGGCCAGTGGATGCTCTCCTGGCATGGTGAAGAGTCCTCCAGCACTGTAGCCCTTTGGAAAAGAACAAACTCCAGTTTGTTTTTGCTATGATCATACAGTATGAACTAGATGGCAAGGTCTAGAAATTTTTCAAATGTAGAAAAAATGATTCTTCTCAGGACTTAACAACAGCAATTGTAATGACAAGTGGCCTCTGAAGATCTCAGGTTTATCAACTGTGTTCTAAGCATTGGCATGAGGCCTATGATCTGCCCATGAGCTAAATGAATACAATATGTATGACTAGCTGATCCATGAGGAAGTGAAACCAGAGAGGTTTTGTAAGGTAGAGGTACTTGATTTGTAAGTATCAGAGGCAGAATTTGAATCCAGAACCCAATAGTTTCCAAGAGGCAGTCTTCAAATTTCTTGTAACACAAGAGACCTCAGACATTATGTGGGCCACGTTCCTCCTTTTACTAAGAAAGGTAACATGGTCCATGGATTTGAAGTCTAGATCTGTCACTTACTATTTAGCACAGTATACAGCAGGTGATTATGGATGCTTATTCTCTTCTTTCTCTTTCCCTCTACAGTCCCTTCTGGTTCCAACTCTAATATTCTCTGAGCAGGACAACTCAACAGAACTCTATGCCTTACAATGGAAATCCAAGACAGCTTTTACTGCGCCACAACTGAGCCTCTTGAATGCACAGGACCATTCCATGACCACGACTGGAACCCCTCGGTCTTTTATCTGGGGCCAGAAAAGGGGGAACCCAGTCACTCACCATCCAGTAGGAAACCTGGGTCCTCCACACTGAGAAGGACCTTTTCCCCATCCCCCAAAGCCTTGTAACCTCCCGATTAAATGACTATAATTTAATAAGCTACTGTATTTCCCTAGTGCGGCATGTTGCTGGGAGGTCAAGGCAAGGCCAGCTAATGGATTTCTCTCAAAGGAGGGACAAAACACAACTGAAGCAGGAGGAAAATGTAAGTTAGAAGGGGGGGAAGAGTAAAGAGAGAGGTTGGGGGGAGAGAATGAGAGAGGGAGGGAGGGGGAGGGAGAGAGAAAAAAGAGATATTGATAGACAGATAGACAGACAGACATACGTGGGGAGGAGAGAAGGGAAGAGAAAGACAGAAGAAGAGGGAAAGAGAAGGGAAGAGAGGAAAATGGGAAGGGAGGGAGAGAGAACATCACAGAGAGAAAGAGACAGAAGGTAGGAAGCATGGAAGAAGGAAGGGAAGGAGAGGAGAAAGGGCAGAAGAGGGCTGGGAGGGAGAGAGACAGAAGGGAGGAGAGGGAGATGGAAAGGGAGGAAAAAGAGAAGGGGAGTGGAGGAGAGGTTATTTGAACCTGGGCAAATCACTTAAACTCCCTAAGCCTCAGTTCATCATCTCTAAAATGGGCATGTGAAATCTAGTGGATAGAAAAGCAGCCTTTAATCAGGAATATCTGAGATAAAAATGTCTTTGGAATATTCAGGCTGTGTGACCTTGGGTGCAACACTTTCCCTCTCTTCATCTCAAACAACTTTTTAAGACTATAGTTTGAGTGAACAATTTTCACTCACTCAGGAGTTCCCCATAGCACTGAAATCCTAAGTCCTAACTCCATTCTAATAAGAATGATAGCAGATACTTTAGAGCACTTGAAATTTGCTGTGGAAGGAGAAGATTCAAGAGGATCATCGTCAAGACCTCTGAACCTATGACAACCTGTATAACTGTGGACTCAAGTTACCAAATTACTTTCTAGCTTTAGGCTTCTTCATCTATAAAAAGGGAGGGGGATATCAGGGTGGATGAGATTCCTTCTAGCTCAAGAGTATTGATCCTATTATTCTATAGCATCTATAGACAATTCTCGCCTGGCAAGGTAGGTACAATTATCATCCCCATTTTCCAATCCATCTGTCCGTCCATCCATCCATCCATCCATCCATCCATCCATCCATCCATCCATCCATCCATCTGTGGGGGGGGGGGAGCGGCGGCTGATGGGATCAGAGAGGTCAATCCCTTTACACAACAATTAGTTTCATGTTATGACAACATCTATCCACTGAGCATAGCCCAAAGGCCTGTAGATAAGTAGAATTGGAGAGAAGGCCATAAAAGAACATGTTATTCCTTGATGGAATATTGAGGAAAGGGATACTTGTTGCTACAGGAAATGGGTCCATTTTTATTTCATTTTATTGTTTTCTCATTCTTGACATAGCTTTGCCTTCCCTTCCCTGCCCTGCCAAACATTACCTGGAATATCAACTCTGGGACAAGTAGCATCAGGAATAAAAGGGCAGAAAACTGGAGAATTCATCAGAAATTAATTAAAAATGTGTTTTCAAATCTCAAGAAGGAAAATAGAAAACTTGGAGAAGGGTCAAAAATCAGGTCAAAATAATTGTAGAGCTCAAAACTGAACTCACTAAGAAGAAAACAGCCCATTACCTGCTGCTTCAAAGTCTATAGGTTCACAAAGGTTTCTTAGTCCTGATCTTGGCTGGCATCTAATTAAATTCCTTCATTTTATAGAAGAAACTGAGGCACAGGAAGATCAAGTAGGTCTGTTCTTAATCTTTCATTTTCTGTTACCAGCACTATTGCTGCTATTACTCCGCCATTCTGATTGTGACAGAGCCATCCATAAAATTAATAGTCCTACGTAGCATGGGGGGGGGGGGGGTGTATCCCAGCTGCACTTTGAAATCTGCCTCTCTATACACATGCAAGCACCAATTATACAATTTGCCTTTTAACTACTTTCCCACTAATATAAATAATGAAGTGTAGGATGAACAGACAGGTATAGTGAGTACATTCAATTGCATGCAATTAAAACTCTGTGATATTTTTAAATTAATGAGGAAAAAATAACCCCCCAAAATGAAGAAATCTGAAACCTGCCTTTACAGATTATGCCAATAGATAACTGGGTGACTGCAGCACCTATCAGTCACATCTAGGATCTGCTTTTAAAGTATAATGATGGTGAAATGGAAGGTTTCTAATTTGGATACTTGGAAAAAAGCTAAGTGATATCCCCACCCAAAACATCATCTGTTTAGCCTCCCCCTCTCCTACCTTCTCTTATAAATGAGAGGGGTGCTATGAGAAGGTACCCTAAGAGTGGGAAAGGGACTAGGTAAGGCATTGGAAAGACAAGGGACCGCAGATGTGGCAGTGTGTCACAATGGAAAGAATCAGAAGAGGGGGTTCAGGAAATGTGTTAATGGTTAACTATGGGGTGTTAAGAAACTTGCTTTGCTTTGTCAAACCTTAGGTTCCTTAACTGTAAAGTAAGGAGTTAGAAAAGATGATTAAAATCAGGAAAAAATATATATTTTCAGATATGGTTAAGGTAAGAATTTTGGTAAGAATTTTTGACTATTTATAGGGGCTTCTCTTTTCTTCCTTCTTTGCTTCCTCCCTCCCTTCCTTTCCTTCTTTCTTTACCTTCATTTCTTTTTCCTCCTTCCTTTCCTTTATTCCTTTCTTTATTTTTCCTTTCTTCCATCCTTTCCTCAATAAGGCAGGGATAATTAAGAGGTATAATTTAATTAAAGATGTTTGCTAATGAAAAAATTAAATCTGTATTAAAATTGAGCCTTTCTAGCTGAAAGATTCTTTGAAAATAGCAAGAATAGGACTGGTCTACATATTTTCCTTAATGTTACTGCAACTAGTTTTGCAACATCTCAGATTCAGAACAGGAGGGAATTTGCTAAGTTCACCCTTTTGGGGGGGCAGAGAGGAGAAATGATCATGCGAAGTGAGAGCTCTTATCTCCATTTTTATAGATGAGAACACAAGGCTAGAGGGATTGAATGACTTGCCTAGAATCACACATCTGTCTAAGCCAGGATTCAAACTCATCAAGCTGTCTCCAAGTTCAAGGTTCTAGTCCTTGTTCCCTTAACTCACCCCCCTCTTCCTGTCACCACTGTGTGTGTGTGTGTGTGTGTGTGTGTGTGTGTGTGTGTGTATATATATATATATATATATATATATATATGTATGTATATATGAACACCAGTGAACTTTGATCTGCACTGTTGGAAGGCATAGTCATATTAATGAGAATACAGATTTGTAGGGTTTTAGAAATAACTTATAATTCTCTAGAATCATGTGGTTTGGTGGCCTAAGCCTGCTTTAGAGTCAGGAAGGTCGAGAAAGGTGGGGGGCAGCTAGTGGATGCAGTAGATAGAGCACCGGCCTTGGAGTCAGGAGGACCTGAATTCAAATCCAGTCTCTGGACACTTAATAACTTCCTAGCTGTGTGACCTCAGGCAAGTCACTTAACTCCACTGCCTTAAATTAAACAAATAAAATCTTAAAAAGAAATAAATGAGTCAGAAAGGTCTGGGTTTAAATCCTGCCTCAAACACCTCCCAGCTGTGTGACCCTGGATAAATCATATCCTCAATCAGTGGCCAGATAACTCGATACTATCAGGCATAATGTAGGTACTTACTGATCTTTATTGAGGCCAACAAAATCCAAGTTCAATCAAGAGTCAAAAAATTATCCTGCTCATTAAGGATGCCTCTAAAGGCATTTTGAACCAACAGCGTTATGAAGTTGATAACACAAAAATCAACCTCCCTCTTTTCTAGAATGGGAAACAGGTCCATGAGGATAATCCAAAATTACAGTAATAGTGTGTGGATGACCCAAAATTCACATGTGAGTCACCTGACTTCAAGTCTAGACGGAGAGAAAGAGGGGGAAATGACACAGAGACAAAGAGAAAGACAGAGGGAGACAGAGAAACATTGCTTTTTAAAAAGTTTTATTTCATTTGTTCCTTCATTGCTTCAGGATGGAATTCAGACCAACTCTGAAAGATCAATGGAGTATCTGATGTCTTTTATTTTTATTTTTTTGGTTTTTGCAAGATAATGGAGTTAAGTGACTTGTCCAAGGTCACAGAGCTAGGTAATTATTAAGTGTCTGAGGCCCAATTTGAACTCAGATTCTCCTGATTCCAGGACTGATGCTCTAACCACTATACTACCTAACTACCCCATTTGATATCTTTCTTCAGCAATACCAAGCATAAGCCAATTGGCACCAACACTGATTAATTTTTAAGATAATTGTTCCTGTCATTCCTGGCTGCCCACCCCACGACCCACTTAAAGACTGGGACATTGAAGAGAGAAAAAACCCAGGAGGTCATTTAGTAAACCAGGGTGATCATGCCATTTCATTCAACCAGGACCTATTCAGGAGATATTACCCCAGCACTGGGGCGGGGTGGGGGGAGAGGAACAAACTCAGTGTTGGGTTTGGAGGCCAAACGTCTGGGTTTGAGTTCAGGCTCTGCTATTTACCTGGAGATAATTGAACAAATCCCCTCATGTCTTTGAGTCTGTTTCCTTATCTGTACAATGAAGGGATTTCGTTAGGAATCCTCTGAGGTTCCTTCCCAACTTAAAATCTATGAAATGTAGGCCTTCCTCACATGGGCTTTTTATTTCAGGAGGAAGGAAATCATCCATGTAGGTTAATAACTACTATGCAAAAGAGAGGAAAAGCACAAACAAACTGAATTATAACCAGAGGGAATCACGAAAACAACAAAGAATGGGTGATGCTTAAGTAGGGCTCCTGAGGGTGAGAAAGAACTAAAAGTTGTGTTTTTTGGATGGGGACTGGAAGATTACTTCTTGGTGCTGACTGGGAGGGCACTGATACATATACAGGGGAGAATTTGGATGACTGAAGGCCTCTTGTACCTTGTGGATAGTGTGATTCCTTTCTCAAAATCAGGGGAACACATACAGGATGACTCTTGTTCCTCCTACTTCCTTCTCTAAGCCAAGAGAAGAATCACAATCACCTACATAAATTTTGCCATCATTACACAATTCATTGATATCAGATACTTAGAATAGAGCCTGGGACATAGTAGGTGCTTAATAAATGTTTACTGGGTTGGATGGAGGCAACTAGAATATTAGATTTTAAACCAGAAGAACTGAGTTTTTATCCTACCCTAGGAATTTACTGTGTTACCCTGGTCAAATCATCTCTGAGTCCCAGTACTTTCAATTGTAAAATGGAAAATAACAAAACTCCACAGGTTTGCTGTGAGACTCCAGGTTCAAAGTGCTTTGAAAACCTAAAGTACCATATAAATATTACCTCTTAATGGTTTTGCTTCCTATAGATCAAGATTATGGGTAATAACTCAGTTTCCTCAATTGAAAATGAAGTGGTTAGAACTGGTCATTAGAAGAGTAAGATTAAAATGGACATGATGGAGCATCAACTCCAATATCCTCATTGGACAGATGCTAAGACATCTGCAGCAAAGATAAAAATTGATGAGGGACATGGAAGAACTCCCCAGCAAATGGAAGCCGAGTGGGAAAAAACAAGGAAGCCAAGGGTTCTTAGAGACTAGCAATCATTAAATGGGATCTGAATAACCAAAAAAGAAGTGATGTAGAAAGAAGATAAATTTATACATAGATTTAGAAGGGATGTTAGAGACCACTCCCTAAGTCCTCTTGTCTTCATTTTACAGATAAAGAAAATGAGGCACAGAGAGAAATGAAATTGTCTGAAGAAGAGTTTGAGCACCTGAGTAAAAGTCCAGTGTGTGATTCCATGAACAGTTGTCTCTCAAGGGATTCATGGCCCAGTGAAGAGTTGAAAAGGATAACCTCATATATGATTCCACAAGAGGAAGTGAATATATTGGCAATGGCATGTTGTACATTCTAAGCATAAAGGAAGATACTGGCAAAGGCATGGAACTGGACAAGGCCAGGACAAAATTGGAATGCAAGTTGAGTTTGAGAGCAGAAAAAATGGTGACCTGTGAGATATTTGGAAAGTTAGATTTGCAATAGTTTGGGATGAGATTACAAACCAGACTAGGGAGTAATTTATTCAAAAAGGCATAGGGAACCATAGAGAAATAGGAGAATGCCAAGATCAAAAACAATTCCAGGGCCATGGGCCAAGGCCAGATTTGGAACAGGGGATAGATAGTATTAGAGGAAGGAGAAGAGAGGGGGACTAAAGAAGGGGAGGCCCATTAGGAAGTGACTACATCATTTCAGAGAAATGGAATCCACCAAAGTGGTTATTATAGGAATTGGTGGGGAGGGGGGGGAAATGTTGAACAGGGGCTAGGAATGTAAAAAAATATAGGAGGATGGAATCAGCAGGGTTTGGTGACTGATCGAATTGTGTTGAATGAGAAAGAGAACTCAGTGAAAGATTTTTTTTTAAAAATCAATGGTTTAGATAAAGATATAAATGGTGGATTTATTATATTTACAAATGAAATAATGCTAGAAAGGATAGCTAAAATACTACATGGCAAAAGCTGTATAAAAAAAAATCTTGATCCTTACAAACTAGAAGAATGAACTGAACTGAATAAGATAAATTTTAATATGAATAAACAAAGTCTTATACTTGATTTCCAAAACAAACCCAAAATGAAACAAACTTTTATAAGTCTGTGATAAAAAGACATGATATTAAAGGTGAGGAAATATTAAGGAAAAAGATGCTGATTTTCATTCCATTGTTATCTAATACCTCAGTCTGTCCGGAAATGTCAATGTCTTACCTTTTTTCTCCAACTTGGAGTAAAAGGGCTACTGGATGGTGGGAATCACCTCCACCCCTTCTGAGTTATAAATCCACTGAGATAATGAGAATTATTTCAACCCCTTCCCCCAAATTCCTCCCTTACACTTTCTTCCCCTTCCTTTTCCCAGAACATAAAACATACACTGCTCCCCTAGATAAACCCAGTCATTAACTGTTACGGAGCCGCTGTTATCAACCCTGTGGCCACTACAATTGTCCATAATTTCTCTTCCTTATATTGCTCTCCTTTTGGTTCATCCCCTGCTGGCTTGTCACAACGGCTGCTGCTGATCCCCTCAGGGGATCAACCCACCCTCCCCCACTGCCATTACTTTCTCTCTTCTTCAGATTCTAACTATTATAACAAGTAAATCAACCTTTTTCTGTTGTTGTTTTTCTTAAATATTTTTGGGTCAAAGCAGGTGCTTTCATGAATTCATCATACATCCAAACCCTGGATCAAACCCCAAAACATTTTTAAATATCAATATAACCAGCATTTTTGTGGGAAAAACAAAAAAGTTTGAGGTTTTCATGAACTAAACATTCAAAATGGGTCAATACTGTTCATTATGAGTTAGAATGTAAATTCACTGAGAGTAGTTTGTTCTACTCTTTACATTTGCTCCCAAGGAAATTTTTTTTGCAAAGTAATGGGTTTAAGTGACTTGACCAAGGTCACACAAGCTAGATAATAAGTGTCTGAGGTCACATTTGAATTTAGGTCCTCCTGATTCCAGTGTCGGTGCTCTATCTACTGTACCACCCAGCTTCCTCAGCATGGGTGCTTAAGAAATGTGTATTGACTAATTTGACCCAGCATCTGAAAAAGGTAATATAATCTCAGGTTGCAACGAGAAATCCAACATTATTCAAGATTGGGGAGGTCATAGTTGTCTTGTCCTTTGTCCTGGGGTAGATCCTGGATCACTCAACTTTCTGAGTTCAAATCTGGTTTCAAACACTTACTTGCTGGGTGAGCCTAGGCAAGTGACATAACCCTGTTTGCCTCAGTTCCTAATCCATAAAATGAGCTGGAGAAGGAAATGACAGTATCTCTGCTAAGAAAACCCTAAAATGGGATCACAAAGAGACAGGCATGACAGAAAAATGAATGGATATACATTGAATATACTCAATGGCAGAACAAGACTAAATATACACACATATATAAATATGTATATAAACATATACATATGCTCAGTGCTGAATGTATAAAATTTCTCATCCAAGTATATGAACCCCTGTGCCTTGATGCTGGGAACAGAACTCTTCCTCTAAATGAGAAGTACAGCCTAACACGGAAGTCTATTCCATCTTTTATCTGGAGATTTTGATGGTCCTAGAGAGATCAGACCTTTTCTCCAAGCTTCAATTTATATTTCCTCATTTAAGCCCTTTGTTCCATTCCTCAAATTTCAAAGAAAGACATTGTTCATTACAGAATTATTTCACCATGAAGCCTTCAAATAGGCACAAAATTTCATTTCGTTCAAAAGGCAAAAATGACATGAGAAATGACATACTTGATAGGATCCTTCAAACCAATTAATTCCAAAGTAAGTTACCCAACACAAGACAAATCTTTGACCTTTTCCTGTAATCTATCTTGGTGTCATCTCATTTTAATTATTTATGTCACCATTACATAGATACTACATAAAGACCTATTGAGTCATGTGTAATAACAACAAAATTCTTCACTGTGAAGACTCTGCCACCAAACTCTTTAGATCATTAAGTCTTGGCTGAAAAATGAGAGTACAATTCCAAGAATTTAGCTGTTATCTAAAAGAAGAATGGATGGAGGTTCACGAGTGGGGTATATCTCTACTGAAGAATGAGGAGTCTCTACCCATAGTAACAGAATCTTAGGGTTAAAATGGACCTCATTGATTCCAATGATATCCGAATGCAAGCCCATGCTTGATGTCCAGCCTCCACTGAAGATTTATGGCAATGGGAAGCCTCTCACATACTTTCAATCATAACATAATAGAGGCACAACTGGGAGGAATTTAAGTCTATTTAGTCAAACCCCATAGTTTTACAAATAAAGAAGTCTAGAGGAGATAAATGAATTGCTCAACACACTAATTTGAACCCAGGTCCTCTGACTCCAGAAGCAATCACCACAGTATAAAAGGCACCTAATTTTAAGTCAGAAGACCTGGGTTCAAATTCCATTCTGAAGCTTATTTGTGCAACATTAGGTTGCACCTAGGTCTCAGTTTCTTTGCTTATATAAAGGGAGACTAGACAAAATGGCTGCTCACTTCTAATTCTATGTCTATAATCTCATGATCTTTCTTCCATGTTAACTATCCTATAGCTCTTTGTTTTTCTTGATAAAGACAATCAATCATCTTTGTGATGTGGGAAAAAACACATTAGGGAGTCCCAATTATGTTCTAATATTAGGACCCTAGGATATAATCACTAATCTTGCCTCCTCCTAGCCCAGACCAATTCAGTGACAAAGAGCAAAGAAAACAAATAGACTTCAAGGAAATCTATTCTTCTAGGATCCACAGTAAACCAGGAGGGAAGGGGGAGGAATGACTGGTTGATTTCTATTGATATGTCATTCTTAGTGCTCAGAAAATCACATCTATTTATTAAAAAGATAACTCAAAGCAAACAGGACTTCATGACTCCTCTGCCTGAGACAGAAGGAGCATTGGGTCCACAACCTCAGGCATTAATCAAAGTAACCTGAATCTCAATGCACTGATGGAAGAACCATCTGACAACCCCCTACCAGATCACCCAGGACTTTGTGGCAAAAGGGAAACTGGTTTTTGAGATTTGAAAAGACAATAAGTATCTGGTATTATGAAAATATGTTCAATTGTTGCATTCGTGTCCAACTCTACCTGATCCTCATGAGGTTTTCTTGGCAAAGATATTTGCCATGAACTTCTCCAGCTCATTTTACAAATGAGGAAACTGAGTCAAAATGGAGTGATTTGCCTAGAGTTCCTCAGGTAGTAAGTGTTTGAGGCTGAATTTGAACTCATGAAGATTAGCCTTCCTGACTTTAGGGATGATTCTCTCTCCAGTGCACCACTTAGCAGTCCCTCTAAATTCTTTGACGCTAGAGACCAGTACTCTTTTCATTACCTAGGATACCTCCTTGCCCATACTTGCTCACAATAACCCAACTAGAAAGTATAGGTGCAACACTCAAACTCGTGTCTTTTGACTATGAGATCTCCAACTCACTCTTTATGCTATAGAGTTTAATCCTTTGATCTTATATGGTCCCCATTAAAGTAAATCACATTTAGGAGATCTTTGTAACCTTTGTGGATTAACAGATGAACTGCCAGTTCATCCCAATGCTCATCTAAGCAAACATTACAGGAGAAAGGAGAGGTATGGACTGGGACAGTGAGCCTCTGCCTTAGGATTCTGGCTCTGCTATTTATTGCCTATTTGACCTTGACAAGTCTGTGAAATAAAATACTTTCAAGGGTCCATTCTAGCCTTGGCTCTCCTGGCCCAAGTGCCAAATAGGGCACTTATTTCTTAAAATATAAATCTGAAATAGGAAGTTAAATGAACACTGAGGATGTTCATACAGTCCTGAGGGCTAAACACTATCTAAAACCAAAAGAACAAAAAAGAGAAGGAAAAAAGGCCAATGCCAAGGTTCTACCATGTTCTTAATCAAAGGTCATTTGGATACAGATTAACAAGATAACAGTCTTGTTTTCAGTGGTCCATTCTAATATAGAAACTAGAATTCATTTTCTTGTTTATTCTTGGGGTATATTGGGTTGTCACAGAAGGGATTCTTGGTCAGAGGCAGATTGGACTAAATGACTTCTTGGGCTCCTTCCAACTTGGAAATTCTATGATCATTATTGATTCATAGCAATTTACCCTTGGGAGGAAACTTAGGAGGAAAACATCTAGCCCAACTCATCTAATTTATAGATGAGGAAATTAAGGACCAGAGGTTAATCGATAAACCTGAGGTGACAGAAGTAATTAGCAGCAGAATTGTAATTAAAAGCTAGGTTCCTTGGCACCACATCACCATGATCAGAGATTTGAAGGCCAATGACTATGTCATTTCATTTAGGCAGCTGAATGACAAGATACATAATAATTCATATGCTTCTCCCATTAGAATGTAGGCCCCCAGAGGGCAAGGACTGCTTTGGTCTTTCCTTGTGTTCTCAGGCCATTGCCAGTCCTTAAGTGTTGACCTAACTAGACCTGGACCCTTGAATATTTACTAAACTGAATTGAATTCCTACATATATAAAGATTCCTCCATCCCCATGCAACAATTATTTTATATGCATTTTTTTAGATTTTTGCAAATGGGGTTAAGTGGCTTGCCCAAGACCACACAGTTAGGTAATTATTAAGTGTCTGAGACCGGATTTGAACCCAGGTACTCCTGACTCCAAGGCCAGTGCTTTATCCACTACGCCACCTAGCCGCCCCTTATATGCATTTTTTTATACAAAGACTTAAAAATTTTGCAATCAGAATTATCTATTGTACCATTTTGTGATCACCTCTCTATGATTAAGAATGAACCTAGCTACTGTTGTGCAGTGTGTGTGTGTGTGTGTGTGTGTGTGTGTGTGTGTGTGTGTGTATATATATATATATGTATATTTGTTTCCTTTAATTCATTTACATCTCCTCTCCCTTCCCTTCTCTTTGTCTATCTTTATCTATCTCTATTCCTCTTTCCCTCTCTGTGCTCATGTTTCTCTCTAGCTCCCCCTCTCCTCCGTCTGTCTCTCCCTATTTTCCCACCCCACCTTTCCCCTTCCTCCATCTCTCTCATCCCTCTCCACTCTCTTCTCTCTCTCTCTCCCTTCCTTTTTTTCTATGTCCCTCCTTTTCTGTCTGTCTCTATCTCTCTCAATGATAATATGACCTTGAGTAATCTATAGGCAGTTAGAAGTTACTATGGCTTAGCATATAGGATGACTATCTAATTTCTGTCAAAGGGCTTTTCAGAAGTTTTTTCTCAAAAATAGAATCTTTATACTAGTGATTTCTGATCTTTAATCTAACACACTATGAAAATGTTTGCTTAATTGAATTCCTAGGGTCTAAATAGCCCTGACTGCTCTGACCAGAAACTTTTTAGCCTCAAAGAGTAGAAGGGGCACCTCTAAGGTTTCTTCTCACCCAGATTCTAGGATTTGCTCACGTTTTGGGGTTATTATGCTTCACAGCTGGGCCTTTTTCTACAAGAACTACATGGTCAGCAGTTGTCAGAGAATAAAAAAAGGACAATAAGAGCAGAATGATAAATGTTGCAGAAAATCCTAACGCTCTGCTCACATACCATGAACGACAGAGGGGAAATCAGAGAAGGCAGTTCATGCCAACCATCTTGGCAACAGGTGGGCTCACGGCTGGCAGCTGTCATTGAAGAACCCACGCTTCTGTTAAAGGAGTTGGCAAAGAGGCTGAGCATTTTCTGATGTCTTCCCTTCTCTCTCCGCAGCCGCCATCATCAGCAGGATAAAAAGCTTTCATCAGAGTTGGAACAGAGAAGGATGGCAGGGAAGGAATTTCATCCTCTCCAGAGTGCAGATCCACGGCTCTAGATATGCCCCAATTATGGCAGATAATGAAGTGTAGCATGTATTCAAGTTCACAATATTTGAAGTTTTAATATGGCAAATATGGTTATTGGCTCCGGCCCAGAGGAAATAGAATGTGTGGATTCAAATAATGCCACTGATTCATGGAATTCATTATTTCCATTATTTGAGACCTATCTATAAAGAGAACAGGCAATGGAGTACCTGGAAAGACTCATATTTCAATTCAGGGCACCTTGGTTTGAATTATGTCTATTATCTTCAGCTCCTGGAAGTTTGCACAAGTCACTTCCTTTCTTGGGAACTCCATTTCCTTATCTTTAATAACAACAGTAATAATGACAATGAAGAGGATATTGGCTAACATTTATATCATGCAACTGTGTACTAGGCAACATCTTTTTTTTTAGTTCCTATACTGTATTTATTTATTTATTTTTATCAGTGATCTTTTTTTAAAAAAGATTTTATTTGAGTTTTACAATTTTTCCCCCAATCTTACTTTCCTCCCCCACCCCCACCCTTTACTTTGTTTCCAAGGGCAACAACTTCTAGAAATAGTTATTATCATGATACCCATTTTACAGATATAGAAACTGAGGTCAACAAAGGTTCAGGGTTTTGCCTAGACTCACATAGCTAGTAAGCATCTGAGGTCACATTTGAATTCAGATCTTTCTTCTTGAGTCCAGGTCTTCCATTCCATGCTTCTTAAACTTTACTGTGTTCCACATGCACCAGCCCCTGTCTTTGCCATAACTCCACATTTCCAACCCTTAATTAGTCTAGTTTCCATTGAAATTCAGTTCACTTCCTACTTTCTGCCTGGTCTCCTTTGATTACTTATCACTAACTTCATCTGTCTGTCTGTCTATCTATCTATCTTGTATTTTGCCATTCACTTTCATATTTGTCTCCAACGTAAGACTGTGAACTTCCTGAAGGTAAGGGTTGTTTCTGCCTTTCTTTGTATCTCCATCACTTAAAAACATCTGTTTCTTGACCACTGCTATTTCAATGACTGGTAATTGTGATTCCTGAAGGTGTAGTATTGGTCTGGTATCACCAGAATATTTTGTTTCTACATTTGAGGTCATACAATGCACTATGCAATTTTCAAAATGAAATCCAATGTTCTACTTAATTTTGAAGCCACATCATTGTCCATCTGCATTGTTTTTCCAAGATACAAGTTCTAATGGTTGCAATAGATAAAATTACTTATCATATTCTGGATAAAAGGCATTTTTGCCCACTTTTTTCCATGTATAGATAGTTAGATTCAATTTTGGGATTATAATGGATTTCATTAAGAAGAATTCATAAAATTCAGGGATGTGGTACAATCAGCACAATGCTTTATACTGGAAAAAACAGCCAGAGAACAGTTAAGTAGTGAGTCAGTCAATAAGGATTATTAAATGCCTACTATGGGCCAGTCAGCACCCTAAATGCTGAGAACAGACAAAACATATTAAAGAATGAGAGTGAAATGTGGAGTCAGAAGACTTAGATTTAATATGCAGCTCTAGCACTTATAGTGGGACCTGGGCCTTATTGTGAGCCCTCTGAGTATCTTGGATTTCTGATCGAAAATTAAGGGAATGGGACTGGATGACCTCAATGGTTCTCTCTAGTTTTAAAAATCTATTTTCTCTAAGAAGTTTCTACTTTGACAATGTCATTTATATTGCCTATTTGGTGAACATGCCCTCTGTATAACTTTCTCTTCCTCTCTCCTCTTTTTTTTCATTTTCTAATTACTCACATTCATTTGGCATTTTAAGGTTTGTAAAATACTTTACCTGTGGTATCTCATTTGATCGTAACAACAACCTTTTGAGACAGATGTTATTATTCACATTTTACAGATGAGGAGTTTGAGATTGAGAAAAGTTGTGACTTGACTATGGCATGTAGCTGATAGGTGTCTGAGAGAGGATTTGGATTCAGGTCTTCCTAACTCTAGGCCTGATACTTTACCCATTTTACTAGTTAGCTACTGCTTTATTATTATTATTATTATTATTATTTTATTTTTAGTTTTTTAGTTTTACAAGGCAATGGGGTTAAATGACTTTTTCCAAGGCCACACAGCTAGGTAATTTTTAAGTGTCTGAGGTCACATTTGAATTCAAGTCCTCCTGACTCCAGGGCTGGTGCTCTATCCACTGCGCCACCTAGCTGCCCTATATCATTCTTAACATAATATTAATCAATGAATCAAATGGAACTCTGATGTTGCATCTATCAATGGTGGCCCACTGAGGGATATGATATAAGCAGTTGAAATCATTATAATAATCATTATGATGATGAAATACGTATGTGTGTACGTTAGGGTAGACCCTTTTAATAACAAAATAGAGAAGAAAATAGCAAACCACTCCAGTCCTTTTGCTAAGGAAACCCCACATAGATCACAAAGAGTCAGACACAACTGAAACAAGTGAACAACTCACTATTAATAACTATTATGATTATATAATGACCTTGACATAAGTATTATTATTATAAAAATGAATAGAGAATTATTTTTAGGCAAAAGAAATTTGGGTTCTAGTCTCACTTCTAACACATGTGACCCTGGGTGCCTCATTTAATTTATTTCACCACTCCAGGTGATGAATTTTCAATTCAGGGGATCTGGCTGAATCTTGTCTCTGTTATCTTCTGCTCATGTGAGCTTGCACAAGCCACTTCCCCTCTTTGGACCTCCATTTCCTCGTCTTTTAAAATAACAATAACAATAATAATAATAATAATATTAATACATTAGCTAAGATTTATATCATGCTACTATGCACTAGACAGCAACATTTATGCCCATTTTACAGATAGGGAAATTGGGGTAAACAGAGGTTAAGTGTCTTGCCCAGATTCACATAGCTAGTAAACATCTGATCACATTTGAACTTAAAGCTTTCTTCTTAAGCTCAGGTTTACCTTTCCATCCTTTTTACTCTTTACTGTGCTCCATATGCACTAGAGTTCATCGATACTGGCTTTCTTGATATTTCTCAAATAAGCTTGTTCGCCTCCTGACTCTAAATTTCAGAGAAGGTGTCTACCTGCCTTGGCAGAACAGGTTTCTTCAACTGAGAGTCCCTTATACTATAGAAATTATAGGTTCAATCAATCTTCCTGGCAAATGTATATTTGACCAATTTCCTTCTTGAAAATCATGGGGTTATTAGAGCTGAAAGGAAACATGGAGTGCATTTAGGTCAACCTTTCTCTCTCTCTCTCTCTCTCTCTCTCTCTCTCTCTCTCTCTCTCACACACACACACACACACACACCACAAAGCTATGGGGTGAAGTGACTTGCCCAAGGTCACACAGCTAGATAATTATTAAGTGTCTGAGGTCAAATTTGAACTCAGGTCTTCCTGATTCCAGGCCTGGTGCTCTACCCACCGTGCCATTGAGCTGCTCCTCAACCTTCTCTTTTGACACAGAATGAAGACAGGAGGCAACACCTTGCTGCTCTGAGCAACTACCCAATGACCCTCACCCTACTGCAACCAGTGAATGGAAAATGACAGTCTAGAAGCTTCATCTTTTCTTGACCATTAAATTTTAGTGTTTCTTTGCATAAATCATATCCCTCCTTTTTTGTGTCTGTCTGTCTTTCTTTCTTTCTTTCTTTCTTTCTTTCTTTCTTTCTTTCTTTCTTTCTTTCTTTCTTTCTTTCTTTCTTTCTCTTCCTTCCTTCCTTCCTTCCTTCCTTCCTTCCTTCCTTCCTTCCTTCCTAGTTTTTACAAGGCAATGGGGTTAAGTGACTCGCCTTTTTAAATGTCTGAGGCCGGATTTGAATTCAGGTCCTTCTGACTCTAGGGCTGGTGCACTATCTACTGCCACCTCGCCCAGTGTCTCTTTCTTAATCTATAAAATGAACTCCTTAGAATAGACAAGCTATTTATAGAATACCTTCAAATTCAACACATGTTGTTGTATGCTCAGCCTTCCTCTGTAGCCCCTTGTGTCATCCGAAGCACACTCAAGAGTAATGTCTTTTTATTTAGGTTTTTAGAACTGAAGCCCTGGATTCTTTAGTCAAAACCAAACCTTGCGTCGTCCGACTTAGCCAGTCCGTACGATAGTGCACACTCCCAGCAAAACCACCGTATTAAGCACCAAAGCCTGGTGATGGCTTTGGAGTCAGTAAATCCCCCATTATGGCTCCCCTAGTCCCCATCACTCTTCCTCCCCTGTACGTATTGAGGACTGTGTGTTACTGTATCAGTTGACAAATTTATGGCCATAATGTGTATCGAGATGCAGGGTGGCTAAGTTATGGCGAGTGCGGAAACTCCATCTCAGAACTTTCTGACTTTGGGGAGGCTAAATTCTCAACCAGAGCCTAGCATTCATGATTTCTTCTGCAGCGAATGTCTCCAGTGAGAATAAATAAAGAGCAGACCCTGGTGGAAGGAGGCTTTGCTAGAAATAATCCCCCCCCCACCCCCACAGTACATGTGTACAGTGTAATAGTGACTTGACAATTGGGCATATGCATACTTTTCAAACATTTTCCTTTTATTCAGAGCACACTGTCTCTGGGGCACATTTTCAACTTCTGCTGAATTTCTATGGCTTGGAAGGCGATGGGAGGGGGGGGTGAAGAGATTGATGAGGGAAAGGCTTGAGGGAGAAAAGAGAGATAAAAATGGAGATGGGGAGAATAGAAGATGGAGGGGGATCAAGAAAGGAAGGAGGAAGGACAGAGAAATAGAAAATCAAAGTTGAAGGAGAAGGAGGGATGAGAAAAATGAGGGGACACAGGAGAAAGAATGAAGAGGGGGCAGTTAGGTGGTGCAGTAGATAGAGCACTGGCCCTGGAGTCAGGAGGACCTGAGTTCAAATTTGACCACAGACACTTATTAACTGCCCAGCTGTGTGACCTTGGGCAAGTCACTTAACCCCATTGCCATAAATAATTTTTTAAAAGAAAGAATGAGGAGAGAGGGAGGAAGAGAAGACATGTGATAGGGTAGGACAGAAGAGGAAAGGAGAAAAAAGGAGGGAGGGATAGAAAAAGATATCATAGAAAGAAGGACCATGAAATCATAGTTTGAGAGTCAAAAGATTTAGAATTCATCTAGATCAAACCCTTCATTTTTCAAAGGGAGAAATTGAGACTTGGTAAATGACTTGTTCAAGGTCATAGAGGTAGTAAGCACCAGGAGTCCTCTGTCTTCATAGTCAATGCATTTCCACTGAATTATAATCCCTTTCCAAAGAGAGGGAAGATGAAGGAGAAATAATAAGGAGAATGGGATGGAAGTAAGAGAAAGGAGAAAGAAGAGGAAGAGATGAGAGAGGAAAAAAGTGAGAGAGAGAGAATGAGAACAGGAGATACCTGAAAAGAGGGAGAGTGAGGTAGAAAGGAGCAAAATAAGAGAGAACTGGACGGAGAAATAGATGAGAAGAATTAGGTGGACTGAAAGACAATGAAATGATGGAGTAGAGAGAAGAGAGTCCTGACCAACTGGCTAAAATGACTGAAAGATCCTAGTGCCTCCCTTGGGAATAGCACCCGTAGAAGTCAGAGAAGGCAAATACTAAACATTGGAGAAAGACTTCCCTCTCCGCACACCTTTTACCTTCCTCAAGCCACAGCTGCTAGAAGATAAATAAACAAGCCAGATAGTTTTGCTCCCTCCATCAAGGCCAAGCCAAAACAGCTGTGAAAAGCAGGATCTGGCTTCTCCTCTGCCTTTCATATCATCAGCCCCATCAGTCCCACACATCATCAACCTGGTTTGTCTGGGAGCTTCTAATTGCAGTATCTCTGAGTCTGGATCTGATATGGGAGGTAGGAGGAATCCAGTGAGACCTTAGGGGTTCAGGTTGAGTTTGCAGGCCTGGCGGTTCAACAAATCATCCTTTGGCTGGAGGGCTGTGAAAGGTGACATGGACGTAACAGATAGCCGATAAATATACAAACCCACTGTGGCCTTTCCGAGGACAGATGTATACCTTAAGCAGATGTGACTGCCGCAGAATTTCCAACCATTTGGGGATCTTGGGGTTGGACTCTTATTGATCAAGATATTCACTCCCCGTGGAGGATTTTTGCTCTGTTTTGTTTCGGGTGATGGTGAATTAAATATAGCTTCTCTGTCACTCTGAAAATACTGACCTTGGATAGGAAACTGATAAAAGAGAAAAAGAGTCTAGGCTGAACAGTTAACATGGTGGAATCTGGTAGAATCATTGCTCAACGTCTTATGTCGACTTCCCAATAATAACCCAGGCTAGAATAGGGCTCTTGGAGGACTGTCAAACAGCAAAACATGTGTCTGGGGTATTACAAAGATCTTTATAGAGAGTTAGTCTGGACCAGTGATTCCATCTCTTTAGAAAAACAGGTATTAAAAATATTGCTAATCTCCCTAAATCCCCTTAATTTCCTTTTTAGTGAATTTCTGCATCCCCCAGTGACTCACACTGGACTTTTATAAATGATAAGATGTTGCTCCCCTGGACAACAAGCTTTCTCTAGCTTTTTCAACAATTTAGAAGGAAAGGTCGGAATAATCTGTTTTTAATCACAGAGAAATATGAGACATATTGGAATAGTGAGAAAAAATGATTCTTTGGAGTCACCCACCTGGAAAGGTGGGCATAAGTACCATTTGTACCACTCATGGGAAGTTTTAAAGGTAATGTTCCTTTGCCAGAGATGTTTTAGGGGGAGTCGTTTGATTGGAACTGAGTAAACTAGATGGCCCCTGGTTCTCTTTAAGCACCATGATGTTTTCATATGTGTGACTTTGGATGAATCATTTCCTCTCTTTAGGTCTCAACTTTTCTATCTATAACAGAATCGTTTGGACTACAATGAGGTAGCGAGGTGACAAAGTGGATAGACTGGTAAACTTAGAGTCCAGGAGAAGATAGTTGTGTGATCCTGGGCAAGTCATTTTACAAACTCTACCTGCCTCAGTTTCTTCATTTACAAAATGAGGATAATAAAAGCAAGTTCTTTGTAGAGTTGTTGTGTGTGTTTATAGAGACAAACATGTATATATGTTCACACACACATACATAAATAGTATTATCATCATCCATAAATTCAATCCAGTCTCCTTTTTAAACTCACCGTTCTGTTCTCAAGTTATTTGGCTACCAAGTGGGGAGTTTAAGGCGAAGAACACAAAAAAGACACTTTCCGCTGTAAACTCATCGCTCCCTCTTACAGCTTACTTCCTTTGTGCTAAGCACTTGACACATATTATCTCAGCTGATCTTTACAAGAAGCCCTGAAAGAAGACAATGTGTTCCCATTTGCTCAAGGAGTTAGTTTAAAAAGGTGAACTCTCTTCATTAATAATTTATTAAAACTAAAAGATAGCACGGAATAGGGTATAATGAGTTGGCCACTGAGAGAGAGGAAAGAGACAGAGACAGAAAGAGACAGACAGTCAGAGAAAGGGCAGAAAGGTGGATAGAGCACCGGCCCTGGAATCAGAAGGACCTGAGTTCAAATTTGGCCTCAGACACTTAATTACTTAACTGTGTGGCCCGTGGGCAAGCCACTTAACCCCAATGCCTTGCAATGCCCCCCCAAAGACCACCAGAGATAGAGAGACCCTGAAAGTTAAGATGCACTGGCATCTTTATGCCCATTTTACAGACAACGAAACTAAATTCAGAGAAGTGTACTATTCTCTATGATCTCAGGTGTAAGAGTGGACTTTCAAAGAGTGGACTCTTCAAATGCCTACTCCAGGGTTCTTTCCACCTAGCAGGATGCCTCTCTAAATGCAAACTTGAGGGGTGCTTCTGAATTCCATATGGCATATGTATGTGGGGGAGAGCAAGGGAAATCTCAACGTAGTTTAAAAGATTGGTCCTGGGGTTGGAAGCCTTGGATTCTGGATGAGTCTAAAGAGACTCATCACCTGCTTCTAGACATACTCTGTAGCTATTGCTAATCACTGAAAACACACAGTACATTTCAAGATGAGTCAGTTGAGTCGGGGCAGTGATCTCAATGGACTTAAGGACTTATAGGGGACAGGGGACTGACCACTGAATTTAAGGTAATGGCTAGTTGTGTGATGCTGAAGGAAAAACAAACAAAAAACAACTTCACCCTCTTTGATCTCCAGTATGTCTAGAAAGAGGTTGCTTGGATTCCTATGGTGAATACAGCTAGTTCAAATCCCATCTCCAACATGGATGGGGTTTGACTTGATGGTCTCTAAAGTGTCTTAAAGATTTAAATCTATGATCCTATGAAGAAGCCTTTGAAGGCATTCCATGAAGAGATCCATAGGTTTCCTTGGACTGATAAAGGGTCCATGATGCCACCAATCCCTTAATAAGACTCCTAAAAAAGTTCTACCTCATCATTTTATATATACATATATATATATATATATATATATATATATATATATATATATATATATATATATGGAAACTAGAAAGGAAAGGATTTGCTCCATATCTCTGACTAGTTAGTCACACAAAGGGGACATCAACTGAGGTTTTTGATATCAATTGCTAGCATGATCTTAGGTAAGTCATGTTGCCTCTGCAAAACTGCAGATCTCCACCCACCCACCCCCTCCCAGATTGGAAATGGAAGAATCAGTGTTCAAATTCTGAATTGTTTCTTTAATATTTGCCAGGTGTTATTATTCATTCATATTATTCATTATGAAATGAATCTTTTTTTAAAAAATAAAATTTACCATTTCTACTGGATTAAAGAATTGACTGGCCAAGGAATGGGGACTCATTCTACCTGTGGCCTGGTATACTGGAAAAAAGGATTCATCTGGATATTAGAAAACCTAGTCCCACCCCCATGAGGACAACTTAGTGGCTATGTGAGGAGAGGTAAAACTTCTCATATGTCTTACAAAAAAGATAAAAGTATTATCATCTATGTGCAGGGAAAGTCATTTCCCCCCCTTTAAACTAATAATCTTTCCTGATCTATTAAAAAATGTTAGATGAAACTCACCTTCTAGTTCCAGTGCTAGGATCCTAAGGTAGTGAAGGTTTCTTCTTGTCCCTCAGTTTGCAATTCTGTAAAGTCATGGAATTGGACATCCCCCCTGGCCCTAGATCTAGGATCCTGAGATTCAACATTGTAGGCTTCTAGGATCTTTCAATGAGATCACCTAGGGTACATGCATTGTGGTCTAAATAGCTAATCACAGGTGAGCCTTTCTTAGTATTAGAAATATGGACCTGGAGAATAGCCCACCAGTCAAACTGGTTAGGAGAAAGCCAGTTGGACTCCATGACTCCTGTTCTTACCACAGCACCACTCTTTCCAAATGACTCCATGAACTAACTAGACACTACACCCTGCATTGCTACTGCCTCTCTCTGTGACCTTGGACATGAAACTGGCCCCTCTCTAGGATTCATATGATTCATTGGTGAAATGAGGGATTAATTTAAGTGAATTCTAAAATCCCCCCTCCATCTTCTTCAATGTCATATCCTACAATATGGTGAGTTCTCCTTGTACATACTTGCCCCTCCCACATGCACACACATGCAAAAGACATATTTTATTATTTTTTTTTAATCCAGTTACAATAGTGGCATTATTTAGGTGAAAAGAAATAGGGGGAAAAATCATCTGATTCAACCACACTAAGCATTGAGGGAAGAAGAGAAAAGCAATATAAATGTTAATGGGAAATTGTCTGTTCAGTTATACTTGGACTAATCTACTCCAGTCCTGGCCAAAAAAGGCATTAGGCAATTGGGGGGGGGGGGGATAGGGAGGGGTGGAGAGGAAGGAAGCTGACAAACTGAAATACTTGGGAATAACTGAAACTATAAAATATTTAAAGTACAAATAAGTGGCTTTTGACAAACCAAAGCTGAGAGATTGGCTTTCTAAAGGGCTTAGATTCAAATTCCAGCTCCATTTTAAACCAGCAGTGTAAGGTTGGGCAAATCACTGTCCTTTTCTGAACCCCAGTTTTCTTCTCTGTAAAGATGAGGGGATTGGATTAGTTGATTTCTGATGTCTTCAGATCTCATTTGGTTATTTCCCACTGTGATATGTTCCTAGGAAAGGGATTATCCTAGCCACAATAATTCAGACAAAAAGATTTCTATACAATTTCTGATTTATCATTGCTGGTTTTCATTATGGATATCTCCAAACTGTAGGAGTTAAAGATGGAAGGGATAAAGATTTTCCAGTTCTGGAGTTCTTAACTTGGGTGCCAGGTAATAGTGAAAGAGAGAAGGATACAGTAGCAAGAGAGAAGGGGGGAGAGAGAGGGAGAGGGAGAGGGAGAGGGGGAGAGAGAAAGAGAGAGAGAGAGAGAAACAAGAACACAAATGAGAGATAAGTAGATAAATGATAGGCAATTATTTCAATATAAGTGCTTGCATTTGTTGTCCTATATGCTTTATGTGTTTAAAAACATTCCAAGAAAAGGTCCATAGGTTTCCCTGGACTGATAAAGGGT
Organism: Macrotis lagotis; assembly: GCF_037893015.1. NCBI lineage: Eukaryota > Metazoa > Chordata > Mammalia > Peramelemorphia > Peramelidae > Macrotis > Macrotis lagotis. The sequence continues at coordinate 326,579,833 of NC_133659.1, forward strand.
CCATGATGCCACCAATCCCCTAATAAGACCCCTGAAAAAAATTCTACTTCATCATTTTAGATATAAGGAAACTAGGAAGGAAAGGATTTGCTCCAGATCTCTGACTAGTTAGTGACACAAAGAGGACATCAACTGAGGTTTTTGATATCAATTGCTATGCTCTTTCCCCTCACCCCCACCCCTAATACCAAATTCAGAGACACAGCTAAACAGCCATTTAAAAAAATCATTCTGGGATCTCTCTTCCCCTCCTATTTTCCTCAGATACCTTACTGTTGTGTGAGGGTGACCCTGCATGTTCAGCATCTGGGGTATAAGCTCTGGAAGTCCTTACCAAGTTGGAAAGGCTTCAAGCACAAGACTTGGCCATGGATGGTGTATCTGCTGGCCAAGGATCAACCTAGCTTAGTGTGGAGGGGACCATCACCAGATGGTTGGCCAGCAGGGGAATGGGTTTTTTGGCCATCACAACTATCAAAGACTGGTCTACTAAGGCAGGAAGCTGCGACAATCTGAACTGTCAGAGGAGGGGCCCCAAAAGATGAACTGATGGATCCCTGGATGACCTGAAGCATCTGTGACACAGTGATCTTATATCATGCCTTTCCTTCATGTATTCACCTGCTCTGAGGGCACTGCTTGCTAATCATGGTCACCTCAGCCTGTATTTCAGTCTTAAATGGGAGACTCCCAGAGGACAGAGTATAAATCTATGTTATTATTTTTTTGAATTGGCACACTGAACCAACAGGAAGACTGTAAGTTCCATGAGGGTACAGACCGCATTTTATATCTCACTTGTTTCCTTTTGGTATCTATAATAGTGTTGAGCACATTAGGTGATCTTCAGCAATATATATTCAGTTTATAATATATATTCAGTTTATAATATATATTGCTGAAGATCACCTTCTAAGGGTAGAAGGAGTTCAGAATTTGGACAAATATGTGTGTTCACGTCTTGCCTGGCTCTTTGTCCTTGGAAAATGATTTGATATCTCTAAGCCTATGTGACAACCTGCAACAATCATCTAATATCCACCAACCTCTGGTGTGGTCTAGGGATTGGGCAAGATACTATTGGGCATTGTGGTGGCACTGGTATTGGAAACAGGAAGACCTGGGTTCATATTGCACCCTTAGATACTTATTTGATGAATGATAATGGGCAAGTCACTTAATATCTCAGGGATGTTGCTGTCTCTTCATCATGAAATGAGAGGGTTGGACTGAATGTGCTCCAAAGTACCTTCTTTCCCTCAGTCTATGATTCTGTAGTTTTCTGAACCGATGTCAACATGAGAACATTGTTTTATTAGAGTGGGGAAGGAGGGAAAGTTCCAGTCATATAAAAATGGTTATACATCCTTCATCTGAACACTGGATCACATTGGAGTGAATGTGCTTGACAATGATTCCAAAGTCATTCTTTCCTCCAATCAACAGCCCAAAAAAGGATATACATAAGAAATTATCAGGATGCTGTCAATATGATTCTTTTATTTCTTTTTCATTTTTTTTAGGTTTTTGCAAGGCAGTGGGGTTAAGTGGCTTGCCCAAGACCACACATCTAGGTCATTATTAAGTGTCTGATGCTGGATTTGAACTCAGGTACTCCTGACTCCAGAGCTAGTGCTCTATCCACTGCACCACCTAGCCACTCCATCAATATGATTCTTAAGGCAGTTTGGGAAACCTGACTAGTACAGTGTCTGGCATGCAGGAAGCACATAATAAATGCTGGTTGATGAAAAAATAAATGCTGGCTGAGTAACTAGAAAGAGCATGGGGCTAAAAAACAAGAGACTCAGGATACAATCCTCGCTTTTATTAATAGTTCCAAGTTTCAACTTCCTTATCTGCAAAATGAGGATCAGTTTTTTCCCCTGTCACATGCAAATACTGGAAAGTGGGAAGTATTGGGTACTATGCTAAATTCTTATTTCATCTTTTTAACAATCCTTTGACATAGGTGCTGTTTCACTCATTCCTCACAAGTTGATTTTAAAGTTTAAATGAAGAAGTGGATATGAAGGTTCTTTGTATGGTAGTTACTTACTTCCAAGTAGAAAAGAATTCATGTTTCCCTGGCAAGAAGATGGGCACATTCTTGATTTTAAATTTTATTTATTTAAAAGGAAGAATAAAAAGATGCATCCAATTATTAAATTATGAATTACATGGGGGCCAGTTAGATGGTGCAGTGGATAGAGCACTGGCTCTGGAGTCAGGAGGACCTGAGTTCAAATCCGACTTAGCTGTGTGACCTTGGGCTTGTCACTTAACCCCATTGCCTTGCGAAAAAATTTTATCAATTACATGAGTCTGGAGGTAGTGGGAATTTGAAGAAAAAGAGATACATGCTCAGCAAGTGTTTCCAAGATAAAGATTGTTGAGGAAAAATTTTTCAAAGATGAATTAAGGAGGGAAACATTTTCAAATGGAAATTTCAAATCTTCCTTCAGGCCCCCCCACTCTCTTTTTTCCCCTTGTTATACTTAGCACAGTGTCTGACACCTAGTAGATACTTAATCAATAATTACTATTGATTTATCTAATCCAACCGAATAGAAGCTACCCAAGGACATGGGGCGTCTCACCCAGGGCTTTTTAGCTTGAGGTAGCATGGGGGTTGATGCATTTTATCTAGGAATCTTTATCCTGGATTTCATAGACATTCAGCTTTCAGGGGGTCCAAAAAGGTGAATGAATGAATCACAACTGAAAAAGACCTCAGAGGCGTATAATTCAGCTCCTGTATTTTATGAGGCTGAAAACAAGACCTTCAGGTCTCTATCACAAAGATATCAGAGAAAGGGGGAAATATTTATAGCAGCTCTTTTTGTGATACCAAAGAATCAGAAACTGAGGGGATGCCCATTAGTTGGGGAATGGCTCAATAAGGTGTGCTATATGATTGTGATAGAATACTCCTGTACTATAAGAAATGATGAGAAGACAGATTTCAAAAAAAAAAAAACCTGGAAAGACTTACATGAACTGAGGCTGAGTGAAGTGAATAGAAATAACAGAGTATTGTATATAATTACAACAATATTCTGTGATGATCAACGATGATCAACTTAACTGTTCTCAGAAATACAACAAAGATAATTCTAAAATCTTGGGACTAGATGAGAACCAGGGATTCCAAATAGCAGAATTTAGAAGGGTCAGATATAAGAAGCAGCCTTTAGAGGTGTGAGGGTTAGAGATAGATAATGGAGAAGATCAGGATGTTGCGTACATCTCTCTTCTCATGTCCATTCAGTTTGCACTTTTCTTTATGTCTTAGAGATTATTTGATCTTTGAAGTTTGAGTTGGATTGCTTTCTCATCATCAAATGCTCAGGTTACCAAACTACATAGAAAACTCTTCCAGAATCTCTGTTAAATGCATCTGAAATCAATGACATCTTTCAGAGTGGGGTGGGGGTCTGGAACAAGCCGCCCCACAAGGTTCTTTGACAGCTCTCTCTCTGGTACCTTCTCAATCATTACTACTGCGATGCATTGACCCCTTTTCTAGCTCTTTACTCAGGTGTCTTTCCTTTGTAGTTAAAAGTTGTGTCATCAATCCATATACCAGTTGTTAGATCCAGCTGCTTAGGATCCAACCACATCAAGAGATGTTTAGGTCCTCAAAGGTTGCCCAGCACTCAGCCAGGAGCTCCCAAAGATGTAAAGATACAAATGACTTTGTGAACCATCAGAAAAAAATAAGGATGATGAGGGAACTGTACATCTCAAAGCCTTATGGAACAGAGACTAGAATTATTATGTGTAGCAACAGGGAACAGAATTAGAACCTAGGACACTACTGTAGGTGATTTGTCATACAGTTGAATTGCCCAATGAATGGAAACTTCATGCAGGGAGATTTTATTTTGATACCAGCAAAATATTCCTATCAAGTACAGTTTTTTCCTATGGGAATGAGCTACCCCAAATCAAAGAGAAGCTGGTTGATCCTCTGCCAGGGGTATCACAGAGATTAATTCAGTGTGATTCTGTAGGAAGAGCCCTGGAAATGACATCTAAGAACCTAGTTTCAAATCTCAGGTCAATTAGTTGATTCAAGGAGAATTCTTTTTCAACTTCAGGTCTGACTTTCTTTATCTTTTATCTTAATAGTAATTTATTTTTCCCAATTACATATGAAGATAATTTTCAACATTCAGTCTTGAAAAATTTTGAGTTCCAAATTTTTCTCCCTCCCTCCCTTCCCTTTCCCCTTCCTTCCCTCTCCCCTCCCTAAGATAGCAAGGAATTTGGTATAACCTTTGCACAATCATGTTAAACACGTTTAAATTAGTCATGTTATGAAAAAAGAATCAGAACAAAAGGGAAAAATCATGAGAAAGAAATAAAAAACCAAATAAAAAAGAAAAAATAGAATGCTTTAATCTATATTTAGACACCATAATCCTCTTTGATGATGAAAAAGCAATCCAACTCAAACCTCAAAAATCAAATAAGCTCTGAGACATAAAGTGCAAACTGAAGGGACATAAGGCAAAAAAGATATACCCAATATCCTGATCTTCTCCATTATCCATCCCTTACCTTCATACCTCTCTAAAGGCTACTTCCTATATCTAGGCCTTCTAAATTCTGCCATTTGGAACCCCTGATTCTCATCTAGTCTCAAAGAGAGTGTTATGTGCTACAAGGAATTTTTCTCAATTTCTCCAGTTATGGGCTTCTCCATTCACAAAATGACCATGTACATGGTTTATCAGTGTATTTACTACTCTGGTCCTTCACTGGTTGTCTCTCTGATTAGAATATAAACTCCTTGAGGTCAGACTTTCTTGATTTTATATATTTATCACTAGCACTTCATATATAGGGCCTCACACTTGACAAGCACTAATTTATTCCTATGTGTATTAACACACATACACACATATATGTATGATGATGTTTGTCTTTTATTCTCAAAAAAGACCACAATGTGAGGGAGGTATTGTCAGGACAAGCACATGAATTAGATTTGAGTGTATGTGTATGGGGCTGTGCTAAGTCACCAGCCTCACATTCTCCTCCAGAGCCATCTGGGTTCAGTTGCCAGATAAGAATCAGGACAACTAGAGATGGCTCTGGATGCAAGGCAGTCAGGATTAAGTGACTTGCCCAAGGTCACACAGCTAGTTAAGAGTCAAGTGCCTGAGGATGGATTTGAACTCCGGACCTCCTGACTCCAAGGCCAGTGCTCTATCCATTGTGCCATCTAGCTGCCCAATATGTATATATATATATATATATATATATATATATATATATTTATATATATGTATTTCTACATGTAAATATAAATTTAAATGTTTATTATCTTATTTATTAACTTATTTATCTACCCATTCATTCATTTGTTTTTTCATTTAAAATTTTGATATGTTCATGCATGCATGCATATTGTATGTCCCCTGTGGTATGTATCTCTGCCCCCAGGGATATTAATTTTATTTTTGTCTTTTTATTCCCAATGCCTAGCACAGTCACTGGGATACAAAGACATTTAAATTGTTGCCCAATTGATATTCCAGAATAGAATCATGGATAATAATAGCTGACATTTGCATGGCACTTTACAGTTTAAATGATCTCATTCACTCTGGAACAATCTTGTGAGGTGTCTGCTAAAGGCATTTTTATTACCCATTATACAGATGAAGAAGGTGAGGCTCTGGGAGATTAAAGACTTCTTCCTAGTTAAACAGCTGACAAATGGTAAAGGCAGGATTCCAACCCAGATCTTCTGTGTTTCAGGGCAACCCTCTATCCATTTCACCAGGCTGACTATGATGGAAGTGCTATAAAGTTTTAGAAATTAGTATTATCTGGAGGGAGTCAGGATACCCCAAATATGCTTTCCATTAAGCACATGGTTTTTCAAGAACATTCAGCTGTTTTGCTTTTGAAAGTGCCAAGGATTATTGCAGGTGGTATTTGGCCCCCTGATGGCACAGGTAAAAGAAAATCACAGCTACCAAGGTGTGGCTAGATTCTGGCAGAGTGGTTGAAGGCTCTATAGTGTATCAGAGTCAAAGAACTTGAATTTAAATCTCAATCCCCTTGCCTATTTTCTCTGAGACCTTGGGCATATCACTTAACATCCCCAGGGTTCAGTTTACTCATCTGCAAAATGAGAGAATTGTACTAAACTGAACTAGATTGATGGTGCTAGAGTTGAATGTCTTGATTGAGATTATGAAATCCTCCTCTGAATTCCTTCTCCCCACCCCCAATTTCCCTTCCTTTGATCTGGTAGGTACAATGTGGACAAAGACCTGTCCCTGTTTTTTAACTTCAGTTTTCTATGGACCACCCCAACCTCTCCACCCTTCAACCTCCACACTCTGACTTCTCCACAATTCCTAGTGGCTTTTCACAGGACAATAGAAAGTTGGACAGAGATGTCACTAGGAAATTTTGCACCTGGGAAAAGGAGTAGGGGCAGTGCATATGGGACCTCATCTGGGCTTTGGTCAAGGGAAAGGAGGAAGGGGTTCCTCAAATACTGTGAAATTTCTTCAATGTTGGTCACTTCTGGAGAATGGAGGGGGAGAAGGGGCAGGAGATACTGGGGGGGCAGGAGAAGGGACAACTGGGAAAAGACTGATGGATAATATTGAGGGTGGAGAGGAGCTCATCCTGGTATGCTTGCCAAGGGAAAAGAATGGTATCTCGAGATGGTACTTTCAGCCCCCTTTATATTTTAACCGACCAGGACAAAATGTCTTTGGTCCTATCCTAGTTACACTCTGATGTTACTTTAGGAAGGGACATTAGTGTTAATGTTGTACAGTTACAGAGGAGGAAGCAAGACCCCAAGAAGTGACTAACCCCAGTTTGCCTAGAATAGGTAACAAAACTGTACTCTAACCTCGGTTCTGCTAACTCCTAAGTATGTGATCTCTACATGGTCTACCTTTATTTTGACTCTGGATTATCTCACTGTCCCCTCAGGAATTTGAGAAGGAAACAAAAAAGCCTGATCAGCCTTCTTCTCTAGCCCCCTTTACCCCAAGCTTTCCCCCTTTTCTCTACCAAGGCTGAATCGGGGGCTATTAACTTCTCTCATTCACTATTCAAGTGAATTCTATGCTATCTCATATCCCAGAACCAATGCAGACAAAAATCAAGTTTAAATACAAAATTATTAGGCATCTATTCAAGTCAGAATTCAGTCATCTCCAGGAGACTGAGAATTTGCACAAGAGACCAATTGCAGTAGGGTAATTTTACAATTGATAAAGCATCTGGGAAAGGAGGAGGGAAAGTTCCAGTTTTCTATCTTCACTGCCTGAATGCCAGCTGGACCATCCTCTCTGGCTGTCCTCCTTATGCCAATCGCAAAGGAGAAGGCCCTGGAACCACACCTGTGTTGCAGGAAGAGCAAAAGCATTATTCCCACTATCAGTTCATTACAAAAATTGAATTGTGTCTAGTTAAGGAGGTGAATGGTCCTGCTCCAACTCAAGGAAAATGGGATTAGTAAAAAGCAAACTGCGTTTGTTGTTATTGTTTGTTTTGATAGGTATGGTTTGGCTTGTGAAAGCTTCCGTTTTCATTTCACCTGTGATAGTTGGCAGGTACCATAAGAGATGATGTTTAGGTTTATCACTTAAATATGTTGTTGTGACCATTGACATCCTCCAAGTAGATGACATCTTTTTCTCCCTACTTTTCTCCCCTCTTTTTGCATCTCTCTCTCTCTCTCTCTCTCTCTCTCTCTCTCTCTCTCTCTCTCTCTCTCTCTCTCTCTCTCACACACACACACACCCCTCTATGCCCTTCCATATGAAAGCTCCATCCTATGTAAGCAGAAATCCATGGTAAAATCAGCCAATATTTCAAAAATTCAATTTCTCACTTGTCAACTCTGACCCTCACTTGAAGCAAAAGTACAGAGAGGCAGGGGAGGGGAGGAAGGACAAAGTGGGTTCTCTTTTAGGCTGGTAGGTGGCATGGCTACTCCTGCCCACATAGCAGCTAAGTCATCTATTCCATTCATTACTTGGTTTGAGGAGCTGGGGTAAAGGCCTCAAGAGTGGAAAACCTCCTAGAATTAAGTTATCAGAACCATTTTAAGAAAGGCAGTGAGAGAAACTTTGGGATGAGAACTCTTCATCTCCCAAGAGTGACCCCTCACATTTTTGGCTGCTCTTTGAAGCACTTCTCTTCAAACTCTCCTGGGAGGTAAAGAGCATGACTATTATCCCCATTTAACAGATGAGGAGCTGAAGCTCAGAGAGCCAGCACCACACAGCTCATCAATTATCTCAGATTGAGAACTGGTAAGGTCTTCGGAATTCATCTGGACCAACGCTCTCATTTTTATAGCTGAGGAAACTGAGGTCCATGGAGGGTAGGTGACTTGTCCAAGAACACAGAGGCTAGAAGTAGAAGAGGTAGAATTTCCCAGATTTTACCAAAAGAACTAAAATTAGTACACTGAACAACAGACCGTAGGCATGTAATAAATGTTTCCTCCCTTTCTGTCTAAGGTACCTTCTAGCTTAACTCTGAATTTCTCATTCTCTATATTTCTGGGAATGGACTGGACTTGATGGTTGAACTCCTTTCCTATATACCTTCCAAGTCTAAAATTCGGCTATATGATGAGTTAATCAAAGCGCCTATAGTTAAATATTGATATGAATTGTCCAAAGTGAGGAAAGAGAGGTTCCAAGTGGGAAGCTACTCCAGATGATGCAGACCCAAAATGTGTGCAGTGACAAACCCACTTTGTCCTTTCTTCTCCTCATGGGGGACAGTGTTTATTAGAAAGATGGAGCTGGGTTACATGTTGGGAAGAGATGGAAACAGAAAACTTGGGAGGACCTTGCTAAGGTGGAGTCTCTGAGATTGGCTACAGTGAGCAGATGAAAGAATAAGTCAATTCAAGATTTGTGTTTCTTTTTTTTTCTTTTTTCTTTTTTTTTTAGGTTTTTGCAAGGCAAACGGGGTTAAGTGCCTTGCCCAAGGCCACACAGCTAGGTAATTATTAAGTGTCCGAGACTAGATTTGAACCCAGGTACTCCTGACTCCAAGGCCGGTGCTTTATCCACTATACCACCTAGCTGCCGAAGATCTGTGTTTCAAGCAGAAGGGTTAAACTAGAGCACTGGTCTTAGCTTTTCTTTGCATCATGACCCCCTTGCAGCAGTCTAGTGAAGCTTATGGACCCCTTCTAAAATCATGTTTTTATATATGGACCAATTAAAATGCATAAAATTAAAAAGGAAACCAATTATATCAAAATTGTGATTTTTTTAAAAAATTGTGATTTTTCTAAAGAAAGATCAAAGATCCCAGACTTCTTACTATCATTTGCTCACTTGCTTATAGCCCTACCATGACAATGGTTTTCTTATCTCAAAACTCTCCCCTTTCTTATCTGTTCTCCATTCTGTTGCCAAATTGTATTCCTAAGCAAGATTCTGATCATGTTACCCCTCTACTCAAAAAGCTACAGGGGTTCCTTGTAGTGCACAAAATACAAACTCCCTGGTTTTGTCTTTCCAGCCATTCACAACCTATTCTGGCTGACTTTTTCCTAAGGCTATTGACATCATTCCCCATCACACATTCTACATCCCAGTCTAATTTTCTTCCTTACTATTCTCCAGACACGGCATTCTACCCCCATCACCATACCTTTGCCTCTCCTGGAATGTATACTTTCTTTACCCATATCTCATGGTATCCTTATATTTCTTCAACAATCAGCTCACATGCCAAGCCTTATATATAAAATATTTAATGTGATACATCTCAGTAGTACCCTTCATCATCAAGAATCGATCTCTCTCTCTCTCTCTCTCTCTCTCTCTCTCTCTCTCTCTCTCTCTCTCAACACACACGCACACACAGATAAACACAAACAAAAGAGTAAGTCAATTCTTGGAATTTGTGGAAGGCAATAGGGCTAAGTGACTTGCCCAAGATCACATATCTAATAACTATCAAGGGCCTGAGGCCACATTTGGACTCAGGTCCTCCAGATTGCAGGGGCAATGCTCTCTCTCCTCTGTCACCCCAAATAAGACAAACCTGAATTAATCCCTTTTTAATTTGTAAGTAAAATAAAAAAAGTTACATTATGATTTTAAATGTTCACATTTCTTTATATGTATTTTCCCTCTAGACTGTAAGGATGTTGAGGACAGGGACTATTGGGGGGGCCCGACACACTGTGGGTGCTCTATAAATGCATATTAATGCATTAATAAATGTTAAAAATATCTAGTTCTTGGTCACATAGCCAGTTAACCTCAGAGTCAGGATTTGAACTCCAACGTCTCCAGTCTATCCAACATACTGCCTATCACAATAACCAGTGAAGGAGGAGACCAAAGACCAAGGGCACCTCTAAAACATTGAGCCAAAGTTAAAATAAAAGTTATTCTATAAGATACTTTGTAAATATGACTGATGAAACAAGGATGCTTTCCAAATCTCATTAAGGAAAATGAAAAGTAAGTAATGTAAAATAAACTGTCATGTAATTAATTATAACATGTCCAAAATAATATTGTCATAATGAAAAGGTGAAAATATGAAAGGATTCTAGAACAGGGAGAGAATTACAATCTGTGAGGCTACTCTTAGAACTATCAAGTAAGTAAAGAGACCTGGATTCTAAGGGTCAGCTCTGCTTTGTTTTTAGGCAGTTAAAGAAATATTCTATATATATCACAATAGAAAGAGAGTATGGTTTCTGGGGCTAGAGGATCTGGGTTCAGATCCTGCCTCTGAGCATATTGTACAATTGGGTGACCTTGGGCAAGTTTCTTGACTTTGATTCTCGGGTTTTTCATCTCTAAAATGAGGAGGTTGGACTACTCAGTCACTGAGGTCCCTTCCAACCGTAAGTCTATGATTCTATGAAGAAAAATGATTCATCAAACAAAGAAAAAGAACAAATGTCCCTTAAGAATATTTATATATAAATAGATACACATACACATATGATTATGTATACATATATATGTATTAAAAATACCATTTCTCTGATGCAGTACTTACCCTACCATTACAACAGTCTTCTTATCTCAAGCCTGTTGCCTTTCTGATCTATTCTCCATTCTGCTGCCAAATTGTATTCCTAACCAAGGTCGTGATTATGTTAAAACTCTATTCAAGAAGCTCCAGGGGTTCCTTGTCATGCACAAAACCATCTACCAGAATAAATAATCAATATAATTCACTTCACAAAATACACCTCCTATTTTAAAAATGAAATGCAAATCTGTGTTCAATAGGGATTTTGTCTTTTTAAATTATGCCTATATAGATACAAATCTGCTCACATACATTCACATATATTCTTCTAAAACCTGATCACCCAGAAAGAAGTATCAACAGGGAATTTATTAAACAACAATGATTATCAACTTTGACCCATATGGTGAAAACATCCTGCTAGGTCCCTGATTCAGCAGCTAAGTAGATGGGTAAGGCCCCTGTTCAAAATGGGGGCCACTGTTCACTATTTTGCTGAATCAGCTGCTTTACTTTTGGTTTTGTTTTCGCAAAAGGCAGTGGGATTAAAGGACTTGCCCAAGGTCACACGGCTAAGGAATTGTTAAGTGTCTGTAGCTGGAACAGATCCTCTTGACTCCAAGGTCGGTGCACCACCTGGTTGCCCCTGACTGGTGCACTTTTACAAAGTGTCTATAAAAAAATCCTCCAGGGGTGGCTAGGTGGCACAGTGGATAAAGCACCAGCCCTGGAGTCAGGAGTACTTGAGTTCAAATCCAGCTTCAGACACTTAATAATCACCTAGCTGTGTGGCCTTGGGCAAGTCACTTAACCCCATTGCCTTGCAAAAACTGAAAAAAAAAAAGAATCGTTCAACTGAGTTGCCAAGTTTGCCTTCTTCCATTCCTAACTTCTGAATTAGATTTTCTGGGGCTATGAAGAATAAGTCACATGACAAACACATGAGAAATATGACAAGAACCACAATGATCTTTATTTGCTGTAGGTTGAATTTGTAATACTAATAAAAAACAACTGGAGTTCAAATCTCATATCTGTCACTTCTATAACCTCCAATAAGTCAATTAATGACTGGAAGTTCATTTCTTTTTGTGTAGAATCAAGAGGTTAGACTACATGACTCCAAAGATCCCTTCTATCTGTAAGTCAATCATTTCTAGGACTGCAAGCTGCAAGAAAGAAAGAGAGAGAGAGAGAGAGAGAGAGAGAGAGAGAGAGAGAGAGAGAGAGAGATTCTTTTCTCCACTGTTGAGAGAACAATAGGATAAGAGACTAATACTAGGACGGACTTCAGAAGCAGAGTCCAATCCCTGCATGAAATATGAGAGAACAGAAATCTAAGGAGGATGGAAGTCACCTATGGGTGATTATAAGACAGAAGATTGAAGGCAGGTGCTCTCTTCCTTAGCGAGTAGTTTCCCCTAATGGCTACATTCAGGAGCTCCAGTTTAAGGGTAGGAAGGCTGGGGAAGAGGCCCCCTCTCCCCAACACACCCAATCTGAGACAACAGCCATTAGAGGACCCAAGAACCAAGAACAGGTGTCCACTATGCATGCTCAGCTTCATTTATCCTTATTCAGAAGGGATCTCCCTAGAGGCTTGTTGCACAGTAGGTCCTCTTCTCCCTCCATCACAGCTCATTGAAGAAAGACAAGCCCTCACTGCATGTGTTCAAACCCTTCATTGGGTAGTTCATTTGTTTTATGGGTTTGAGTTTGTTTAAAATTCGGAATTTAAAAATCCCCTTAATCTTAAGAGATAATTTATAGCACTTGGAAGCTGGGAGATTCACCAAGAAGCCCAGAGCCTTGCTTTCTATCCATCTTGTTATAATTAATCAGTTTTATTTAAAAGGATGAAAAAAACCACATCTTCAGACTAGGGAAAATGGATATGGCTTAGAAAATGATTATACACAAGAGTCCCTGAGGGTTTAAGCTTTTCAGATGGTCATTAAGGAAATATGTGGAATTGATCTCAAAAAATAAGGTTCTAGCTTTTTCATCCCCATCCTAGATATAGTTGGAGATAAACTAGAGGGAGGTTTTACTATTTTTTTTCTTGAACATAATTTAAAAAAAAAATCTATCCTTGAATGGATCATTTTCAGTTCCATTCAATCAAATTCTTCACTTACAATTTGTCCTTTCCTCTGGGAAACAAATTCAATGTACCATCTCAGACCTGCTGTTAAGATGTACATCAGTCACAGAATTTGATTTGTTCATTATATTGGTTAGTATCTACAGCCTATTAAAGGAATACACTACCCCCCCCATATATAGACCCAGCACTCCAGGCTCACACTCAAATTCAGCTAACATTTTCTTTATTCTGAGATCAGTTAGCTGGTATTAGCCAGTTCAGATGTAATTAGGATCCTAGATCTTCATCTAGAACAATCTTCTCATTTTATAGATGAGGAAACTAAGATTATATAACAATTTTTATTGTATCTTATAGGTGTGTGTGTGTGTGTGTGTGTGTGTGTGTGTGTGTGTGCATGCATGTGCAAAAGTTAGCAGTAACTTCCAGGGTTCTTATGAAGATAAAATGAGATAATATTTGTAAAATACTTAGCAAACTTCTAACACTATATAAATAAAAATATATAAATGTAAATAAAACTATAATAAATAAATTTAAAAAACATAAACTAAAAATACTATAAGAATCATATTTTAAAATAAACATTATAAAGTAAAATATGATTTTTCTTTCATCACATTCAACTTAGATCAGCGCATACTATGGAAACGATGTAAAGACTAGCAAACTGCCTTCTGTGGGGGATGGGGAGGGAAGCAAGATTGGGGCAAAAATTATAAAACTGAAAATAAATAAAACTTCTAAAATTAAAAAATAAATAAACATAAAAAATTATAATTGTTATAACTGTCATAATTATTATCTCTACTCTTTTAACTAGACTAAAAGTCCAGTGGAAGAAGGGTCAATAAACCAATCAAAAATCATTTATAATGCCACCAGTACTTATTAGACATTGTGCTAGGGGCAGCTAGGTGGCGCAGTGGATAAAGCACTGGCCCTGGAGTCAGGAGTACCTGGGTTCAAATCCAGTCTCAGACACTTAATAATGACCTAGCTGTGTGGCCTTGGGCAAGCCACTTAACCCCATTTGCCTTGCAAAAAAAAAAAAACCAACAACTTAAAAACCTAAAAAACCCCTAGACATTGTGCTTAACAAGTAGAGGAGCAAAGTCAAAGAATGCAAAAGTCCCCACTCTTCAGATTATGTCAGAATCTACAGTTAATGCAGACCTGGCCCCAGTAAACCAAGAGCAAGCCTTGAAAGTCATGGACTAGCAGCAAGGTGGCTTCCAGAATCCTCAACCCACAGATGGTAAGGGGGTCAAGCATCTAATCAATGGGAGATTACAGTGGGTCTCTGCAAATACTAAGGGAGGGCTTTGATGCTTTGCCTATATTTGGGTCTGGGTCACAGTCCATAGTGGCAGTTCCAGGGCAACACAGTGAAGTAGGGATCCTCCCCATAGTTCCAGGGCAAAAAAAGTGCTTGTAGTCATTCATAGACTAGAGCACGAACCAGGAGAAAGTTAAACATACACTTCTTCTTAGATACTTGGAAAAATTGAAAACTTGTGGTTCTCTAGAATTATCTCTGGAAACAACTGCACAAAACCCTGGAAGCTTGGGACAGTTCACCCTCTACCCTGGAAGCATAGTCCTAACATAACAAAGAGATAAAATCAAGCAATAATCAGGGAAGATCAGCAAGCAGCAACAACAAAAAAAAATATGATGATAGAAAGTTACTATGGTGACAAGAAAGCTCAAAACACACACTCAGAAGAAAATAAAGTCAAAGCTTCTACATCCAAAGCCTCCAAGAAAAATGTGAACTGGTCTCAGGTCATGGAAGAGCTCAAAAAGAATTTTGAAAATCAAGTAAGAGAGATAGAGGAAAAATTTGAAAGAAAAATAAAAATGATGCAAAAAAATCATGAAAAATAAGTCAACAGATTAGTAAAGGAGGTGCATATACACACACACAATACTGAAGAAAATAACAGTTTAAAAAACAAACTATGCCAAATGGTAATAGTTCCAAAAAGTCAATGAAGGGAAGAGTGTTTTAAAAGTAGAACTGGCCAAATGGAAAAAGAGATACAAAAGTTCACTAAAGAAAATAATCATGTAAAATTAAAATTGAGCAAATGGAAGCAAATGAATTCATGAGAAATCAAGAAACAATAAAATAAAAGCAAAAGAATGAAAATAATAGAAGACAATGTGAATATCTGATTTGAAAAACAACTTATCAGGGAAATATATCCAGGAGACATAATTTTAAAATTATTGGGCAATCTGAAAGCCATGACCAAAAAGAGCCTAAACATCGTCTTTCAAGAAATTATTATGTAGGGGACAGCTAGGTAGTGCAGAGGACCTGAGCTCAATTCCAACCTCAGACATTTAATAATTATCTAGCTGTGTGACCTTGGGCAAGTCATTAACCCCACTGCCTGGCCAAAAAAACTGAACCAAACAAAAAAATTATCATGGAAAACTACCCTGAGATTCTCGAACCTGTAGGTAAAATAGAAATTGAAGGAATTCATTGATCACCCTCAGATCCCAAAATGTAAACTCCCAGGAATATTATAGCCAAATTCCAGAGTTCCTAAGGAAAGGAAAAAAATTTGCAAGTAGTCAGGAAGAAATAATTCAAGTACTGTGGATCCCTAGTCAAGATAATAACAAGATTTAGTAGTTTCAACCATTAAAGGATAGGAAGGCTTGGAATATGACACTCCCTAAGGCAGTTGATTCTTGATTGAAATTCAAGTTCTTCTAAGTGAAAAAAAATTTTTCCAAGGGAAAAGATGAACATTTCATTAAATAAGGGAATTTCCAACTTTTCCTGATAAAAATACCATAGCTGAGCAGAAAATTTTGATGTTTAAATATAAGACTGAAGAGAAGCATAAAAAACTAAATAGGAAAGAGCATAGGGAACTTAATGATATTTAATTGTTTATATCCCACATGGGAAGATGATACTTGGTAACTCATAAGAACTTTCTTATTATTAGAGCAATTAGGAGGAATATATCTAGACAGAAGGGACAGGAGTGAGTTGAAAATGAAGGGATATCTAAAAAAAATAAAATTAAGGAGTAAGAGAAATATACTTGAAGAAAGGGAAAAGGAAAAATAGATTAGAGTAAATTATCTCACATAAGAAGAAAAAAAACATTTTTACAGTGAAAGGGGAAGAGGAGAGAGGTGTTGGGGTAGTTAATCAATCTTACTTTCATCAGAATTGACCCAAAGAGAGTATAACATAAACACTTAATCTATCTTACCACGCAGGGAAGTAGGAGGGAAACGGGAAGAGAAGTAGAAGGGACGTCAGACTGAGAGAGGGATAATCAAAAGCAAAACACTTTTGAGGAGGGACAAGATGAAAGGAGAGAGAAAATAGAATAAATAGGGGGGACTGAATAGAGAGAAATATAGTTAACAACACTAACTGAATGATAATTGAAAAAATCAAGCAAGTTTCTTTTATAAAGTTCTCATTTCTCAAACATCTAGAGAACTGAGTCAAATTTGCAAAAATGAGAGCCATTCTTCAATTGATAAATGATCAAAAGCTATGAACAATTTTGGGGTACTGTAATCAAAGCAATGTATAGCCATAGGAAAAAAAATTCTAACGCATTATTGATTGGAGAAACACAAACTAAAACAATGCTGAGGTACTACTTCAATAGGACAAGAAAGGAAAATGACAATTGTTGGAGGGGATGTGGGAAAAATGCATTATTTTGGAATTATGACTTGATTCAACTATTGTGTAAAGCAATTTGGAACTATGGCTAGAAGGCTATAAAACCATGCATATCCTTTGACCTAATAATACCACTTCTAGGTCTGTATCCCAAAAGAGATTTTTAAAAAAGAAATAGGACCTCCATATAAAAAAGCATTTATAGCAACTCTTTTCTGGTGGCAAAGAACTGGAAATTGAGGAAGTGCCCATCAAATGAGGTTTACTGAACAAACTGTGGCATAAGAATTTAATGGAATAATAATAAGGTTTCATGACCAGGCAAATTTCAGAAAAATCTAGAAAGACTTACATAAATTGATTATGAGTGGAGGCAGAAGAACCAAGACTTTGCTCTTTTCTTTCTTTTTCTTTTTCTTTTTTTGCAAGGCAAATGGGATTAAGTGGCTTGCCCAAAGCCACACAGCTAGGTAATTATTAAGCGTCTGAGACAGGATTTGAACCCAGGTACTCCTGACTCTAAGGCCGGTGCTTTATCCACTACACCACCTAACTACCCCTACTTTGTTCTTTTCAATAATACAGTGATCAAAGATAATTGGGATGGAAAAATGGCATCCACATCAAGAGAAAGAAATATGGAGAAGCTGAATACAGACCAGAGCATTATATTTTCACCTTTTTCTTTTTCTTTTGAGTCTTTTTTCACAACATGATTAATATGGAAATATATTTCCCATGATTGTATATATATAAGCTATTATCAGATTACTTGCTATCATTTTGAGAGAGGCGGAAAGAGAGGAAGGGGAAAATGTGAAATTCAAAATCTTATAAAAATTAATTTTGAAAACTATCTTCATATGTAATTGGGAAAAAATTAAAAAAATAATGAGCAGAATGCTCTCAGAAAAACCTGGAAAGACTTGATACAAAATGAAATGTACTATAGAAAAAAATAACAGCAATATTGCAAAATGATCAGCTATGAATGATTTGGCTATTCTCAGCAATATCACAATCCAGGATAACAACTCTGAAGGACTTAGGTTGAAAAATGCTATCCATTGTCAGAGAAAGAATTTTTAGTGTCTCAATACATATTAAAGCAAACTTTTTTTTTTACTTTATTTTTCTTGAGAGTTTTTTTTTGGGGGTGGTCTATATTTTGGAAATGTTATGATTACAATGTCTATCCTATATCTAAATGCTTGCCTTCTCAATGAGGAAGAGTGCAGCAGGAGGAGGGGAGAGAACTTGGAACTCAGTTTGAAAAATAAATGTTAATCTTTTTATATGTTACAGGAAAAACAGATACTACATAAACTTTTTTAAATGATTAAAAAAACAATTAGAGCATGACTGCAAAAATCAGACGTAACCACTAGGTGATACAAGACAAATGTCTGGACTTTTAAAGAAATTAATGTTTGCATAACAACAAAGATTCAGGCAGCTGGTTTTCCATACTCACTTTTGGGGGTACATACATTTATCCTGTTCATTTGGGGACTGAGCTTTTCCTGAGATCTTCCTAGGAAGGCATCATTTTATGCTTCCTTTGTAATTTTCCACAGAAACTGGTAGGATGCTCTTGGTTTTCTCATTCAATAAATGCTATCGATTGACCCCAGAATAGCTTTCCAATATTTCCAGTCAAAGGCCTCTATAGAAATTAAGTTTTATAAATCAACTTTCTTTAAAAGAAATCTCTGTAACCTTCAAGTGAAGGTTGTTAGATTCATTCCTCTTCCTCTCCCCTTCCTTCCCTTGTCCCTCCCTCCACTTTTAAACTCTGAATATCTTTAGGTTGAGGCTAGAAAATAATGGGGCAGTTTATATGGTCCCCAGAGTACAAATATAGGAAGGAACAGACCATAGTCCTAGACTTGGCTTTGATTTTATATGATTTTGACAGACTCATTTCTCTTCTGTCTCCCTTCTCAAGGCTTGTAAGGGTGTAAGGATGCTCTATTCACCATGCAAGGAGGATTCTCTGAAAATGAGAGCTCGAATGCAGTCTCAGACTCTTGCCATATACTAGCTGTGTGACCTTGGGCAAGTCACTTAACCCAGATTGCTTCACATCCAGAGCCATCTCCAGTATCCATCATCCACATCTGACCACTGGATCCAGATGGCTCTGGAGGAAAAAAGTGAGACTGGTGACTTAGCGTAGCACACCCTCACTCAAGTCCAGTTCATTTGCTTGTCATGGCATCACCTCCCTGATGTCATGGTCTTCTTCAAGAATGAGATCCTCATGTAAGGATTGTCCTTCATAAAATGAAAGGTTGATGTTCAAGTTTTTCTAGATCAAAGGTCAGAGAGGGGCAGGGAGAGGGATCAACTCCTTTGGGAAAATGATCTGTGAGAACTTCATGAGAAATTTCTTCTCCCAGTTCTACTAAGGATTACAGTTGCTGAGGATCACTCCAAACTTAAGTCACTCACCAATTCATAAATATAAATGTGTTTAGGGATTTAAAATTTACAAAGTGCTCTACATAAATGATTTCAGTAGAATATCTCAACAAAAGCAGATAAGGTGAGGCAAATATCACTCATTTATACAAGTGAAGATACTGAGGGTCAGAAAAGTCAAGTCCCTTGTCCATGGCCACATAGCTGATGCAGAGGATTTCAAAACAGGTCTTTTTTGAAACCAATTCAGGTCTCTATCTAATCCACCACACTGTCCTTCCATGAGTGCAACTACCTACTCTCCAATGCAGAATAGGAAAAAGAATATGGAGAGACATGAAAAGACATTGACAGAGGAAATGAAGAGGATTAATGACCACACTAAGACTCCTAATACTCAGATAGATGGCAAGCATACTAGCCTTAAAACAAAACAAAACAAAACAAAACACCCTACACAATTAGAGGAGTGTGATTGTTTTTTCTCCTGGGCGAGATTTCTGATAAAACTCTGGAGATGAGCTTCTCCTTTGTAATTTATAGTCATATGGTACTGCCTGCTGTAGGGGGCAGGGTCAAATTATACCCACAACATTTCCCAGTTTGGTCTGAATCAGATTAAAATGTATTTGAGGAGTATTAAGCAAAATAAATAAAATTCATTACAACATAGATAATATTACTATTTTTTAAGTTAATATATGACTCCAGAAATGTTTATCATCTAGTAACCTATGTTTTAAGTTTAACACAACTGGCCTGGATCACTAATAGGTAAAGTGATTTGCACGGGGTCACACAGATAAAATGTGACAGGAATTGAGCCTGGGTCTTCATAACTCAGAGACCACTTCTACACACTGTACCATGTTGACTCTTGTGATATGTAGCAAGAACACTTCACATTTAACCAACTCCCCAAGCTTAATAATACCTTTCCCCCTAAGCAGCCATCCTCCTAAACCATCAATCAACAAAAGTCAACATTGGCAGAACAGTGGGGAAAGAGACCCTCAAATGCTCTACTGTTGGGGGCAAAAACAAACATTTTGGAGAATGATGTCATAATAACATTCATACCCCTAATCATAACTTTTGAGCCAACAATTCAGGCCTCAAAGTCATTCCCCTCAAAAAAATCAACATAAAAACATAAAAGATCTATTTGTATAAAAATATTCAGAGCAGCTCCATTTGTCATAGAAAAAAATGGAAAGAAGTTATGTGTCCAACAATTGGAGAATAGCTGAATAAATTATGGTATATTAATGTAATGGAATATTATGATGCAATAAACAAGGATGAATGGGAAGCATAAAAAGAAATTTGGAAAGACTTATATGAGGTACTGAAGTGGGAAAGGAGCAGAGTCCAAACTCTGCTCATGCGCACATGTTGGTTACAATCCTATTAAAAAAAATACTAAAGAAGGGAGGAAGAGGGGAAGAAGGGAAGGGGAGCAAGAAACAGCAGAAAGGAGAAAGGAGGATGAAGCAAAAAAGGGAAAGAAAAAAGGAGGGAGAAATAATGGAAGGAAGGAGCAAGGAAATGAGGGAGGGAGGGAAGGAATAAGATAGAAAGGAAAGGAAGAGAGAGGGATAATAGAGGGAAGAAGAGAAGAGAAAAGGAAGAAGAGAAGGAAAGAAGAAGAAGAATAGGGAAAGGAAGAAGGGAAGAAGACAGAAAGGAAGGGAGAATAGGAGGGAAAGATGGAGGAAGGGAAGAAAGAAGAAGGAATGGAGGGAGTGAAAGAAAAAGAGAGGAAGACAAAAGGGAAAGGAAGGAGAGAAGAAGGGAAGGAAAGTAATTAGATCCCCAAAAGGCAAAACTTTAGACAGGCTTAGAAGAGGACAGAATGTAAACTTTTTTGGTCAATTCATTTGGTACAGAATTAGAATTATAACATAATAGTGGACAAGGCCATGCCATCCAATTCCCACATTTTATAAACGAGGAATCTGCCTAGAAGGGTGATCTGCCAAGGTCAAAGAGGTTTCATTATTACCATGCTTTTGATATAATTACACTTGCACGTATCCTAAGAGGTCATTTTTTTCAAACATTTTATGGAGGAGAAACCAGATCCACAAAAACAAACCCAATGATTTCTCTGAATTCATACAGGAAATACAAAATAGGCATCATTTGAACTCAGGACCTCTGACTCTGAAATCCATTCTCTCCATTCTATTCCACTCCACTGCCTCTGCTCCTTGTATTATATTTTCATTAATTGTTTGTGTTTAGATTATTAAGTTTATAAGAATGAAATGATAAGGGCTTATTGATAAGATCTACACTTTTCAATCAGTGCCAGAAGTAGTAAGGGAGGTTGAGGAAAAGGGATGGTGATTATTTCATTGCAGAGAGCTAATCTATTAGCAGTCTGCAGTGTCTGGGTCCTGAGCTAGTTAGAACTCCACTATCCTTTCTGAATTGCCATCCCAACATGTCCCCTAGCATCATTTCCCCAAAATTCAGTCCCATCATTTCCTTTTGGGCTGTCCAAAGTCCTCATGTCCAAGATGTTCAAGCCCCCATAGGATTTTCTTGGTCCTACCAGTTCCATGCTTCACCTCTACCCTTGTCAAGCCGTAGAAGTCCTCCCTCTCTTGTTAGCTCTGTGCTTCATTTCTCACAGTTGAGCCTTAAAAGCTTGTTTTGTTTGTTTTCTTGTTTGGCCCTTTTAGAGCACCACAGTTTGAAAGATCGAACTTGGAGAACAGCAAAATGAAAATATTGCAGTGAAGACAACACCTCTCTCTTTAGTGAAGACCAGAACAGGTGGCATCTGCATTACCTTCTCTACCAACCACTCAGTTTTCTACTGAAGGTTCCACATTGGTGAACTGATTCAATCATGTCCTGAAGAACAAATGCTTCAAAATGTCAATACCAAGAGAGAAGCCTAAGTCAAAAATATCTTACTTTTTCTAGATCATTTCTGCCTAGTCCTAAGGGCTGAAGCAATTGATTAAGGAGGTAAGATGCCGGAGGGTCTTGAAAGTCCAAGTTCAATGGAAATCTTAGACATTTACTTTATATGGAATATTGTAACCTCTAGGAGCCTCATTTTCCTCATCTATACATTTAGGGTGCCCATTAACTGTCTCATAAAATCATTTCCAAGGATCAAATGAGATCATATGTGTAGAAAGTATCACACACCTTGAAATGGTAGAGAATCAGTTGCCATTATTAATAGCATTAGAATTAACAAAATGTCAATTCTGACAATTCTGACAATAATTGTTGCCACCATCAAAGCCCTAGTGATAAGGGGGTGAGCTGAAGCCAACAACTCTGTCCAGATGCCATAAACAAGCTCCCTTTCCTAAGCAATCTTTTCCTGGGCATAAATAAGTTGGGTCTTAAGAAGTCTGAAACCTATTATGAAGGAAATAATCTGACCCTGAAGTCTTGTATTACATTATTTCAGTTGCATCATATTGGAAAAGAAAGACATAGGGTCGAGGAGAACCAACTTGAAACCAGCTCACTTATGTAGACTCATTCAGTCTTTGTTACACACTCTCAATGCTTAGGAAAGGGCTCCCAGGGATTATGGAATCTTTCTCTCATTTTTCCCCTTTGATTATTGAAATTATCTTTCTTATTTTTTAAAGTTTTTTTGCAAGGCAATGGGGTTAAGTGGCTTGCCCAAGACCACACAGCTAGGTAATTATTAAGTGTCTGAGGATGGATTTGAACTCAGGTACTCCTGACTCCAGAGCTGGTGCTCTATTCACTGCACCACTGAGCTGTCCCTGAAATTATCTTTCAATGAATTTATCCTCACTCCAAGTCTACTTTTATTTTAGCTTTAGTTTTTTTTTTTTTTTCAAGGCAACGGGGTTAAGTGACTTGCCCAGTGTCACATGGCTAGGTAATTATTTAGTGTCTGAGGCAGGATTTTAACTCAGGTCCTCCTGACTCCAGCGCTGGGACTATGCACTAAGCCACCTAGCTGCCCCCTCCAAGTCTACTTTTACACAACCATAATAAGATAAATACTATTGGTATAGAAGGGGTGTTACCATTTCTTGTAGTGTCAGGATTCCCATAACATTCTTAAAAAAAATTTGAGGACCACAAAGAGTTTTGTTTTCATGGGTTAAAGCTATAAGTATTTACCACATTTGAAATCAAAATGCCTTATTAATATTATAAAACAATTCTGACCTCATGAACCCCTTAAAAGCACCTTGGAACTCAGCATACTTGGACTATACTTTGAGAACCATTAATCTAATGCAGGACTGTCCAAAATATGGTCTGCAGGGAGATTTTATGTGGCCCGCCTATGGGTTTTAATTTTTCACAAGAAAAAAATAAAATAATAATTCGCATGGAATAGGTATTAAATTTTTTAATTCTATCACTAATAAATAATCTTGTTGATGTTAATTTTCTTTGGTGTTTTTAAGCAGTAATATGGACAGAACATAATGCATGGAATTTTCAATCGACCTGTGGGATGCATTCCATCTGTATGAAACAGACTAGTCAGTATACACCTACCTTTACCCTGTTGTGTCATTGCTTTGTAGCTTTGCGTTTACTTTCACACTTTGTTCCTTCGCTTGTCATATTGATGATGCATGTTCCCCCACTTTCTAAGAAGTTATGAGGCAACCTTTTATATGTAAGAACCCTGGCCCCAGAGTCTTTATGTAGTACTACAACTGCTGAATGTGGACTATATTTTTATTCTGGGTGCAGCCCTCAAATAATTATTTTATTTTAATGTGGTTCTAAGATAACCTGTTTGGACACTCTGATCTAACCTATCTACTCTCATTTCACCTGTGAGGTCACTATTACCCAGAAATCTAGAACAACTTTCTGAAGTTTAAACCAGTCTATGGAATTCCAGGTATCCCCTTATGGCCTCTGTGATAGACATATTCCTTTTTTTTCCTCTCCTGAGGCCAACAGTATCTCAGACTCCAATGACATCTCAATGGAAATTTATGATTCAAACAAAAGGGTTAGCAAAAAGGCAGATACAGATCAAAGCTCACGAAAATTTGCCAGGAGATCTTTGCATTTTTAAAGAAGGAAACTGTTTATACATAGATAATTAATTAATGGATGGACTGGAATTCTAGAGGCAGTATCAAATGTTCTTGTTATTGTTTTGTGAGCATATGTGTATTTGTGTGATATTTAATTGACTTTGAGTGGTAGAAACATTATAAGAAACAAAGACTCAGAAATAGATGTCAGGTCATCCAGCAAATGAGCATCAGCTCACCTCTTTTCACTTGGGTACTCAGTAATTTCATGAGTAAAGAGTCCTCGCCCCCCCAAAAAAAACTACCTTCAAGTATATCATAATCTTTCATGTCATCTCGGCTGGAGACAAGACCATTTACTGTAGCCTTTCTCTTCCCACTTTACAAATTGCTTCTGAAGGTGGGAAGTCTCTAAAGGCTTACTCTACCCTGAATACAAAAAAAATCTAATTGCAGGGGTGGGAAAAAAATCTCACAAAGAGAAATTTAAAAAAAAGGGAAGTTCAACTCAAGTGAGAAGAATGAGGCTGAAGTATGATCAGTTGTCTATTAACTCCATATCAGAAGATATGATTTGATTTTGAAAGGATTTGTGGATTTGGAAGGATTGTGGGAAGTCAGTGACACCAGTGCATTTCTAGTAGAGTTAGAGATTGGTGCAAACTTTATGGATTAATTGGAGAAAGTATAATTGGATTAATTGGAGAAAGTATTGAAAGTGAGCCTACTCTTTTCCTCACCCATTGATGTATACATATGTCAATGCAGTCACAACACATTGTTCTGGGGCGGGGGAACCTCTGAACAAAGAGGGTTCTTATATATAATATATACAAACACACATATAAATTTGTAGTCAATAAATTTAAAGCTAGAAGGGACTTTAGAACTGATTGAGACTACCCATTTCACTTTTCTATGAGGAATTGAGATCACAAAAGGTTAAGTGATATGTGTAAGGTCACAAAGGTTTTATGAGGCAGAACAGTGCACTGGAATAGAATTGCATTGATGACAATGAGAAAATCAGAAAAAAAATACATGAGCAAACCTTTATGACCTAATGTGGAGCAAGAAAATCAAAGAGAAGAATATAGACAGTGACTCTAATCATGTAAATAAAACTAATACAAAATGACAGTTGAATTTAGATTGGATGCCAGGATCAATCTTGATTTCAGAGAACACACAAAGAAACAATCTTCCTATGTGGAGGGAGGGGATCTATGGCTGCTGAATGTAGAAGATTTAGACTAATTCAATCCCTTTTTCTTTTATTTGTATAGTATTCTTTATATAAGACAAGGTTGTCAGATTATATAATTATATATAGAGAGAGAACTGGAAGGCATTTCAGAGGGCACCTATCAGTTCACAAAAAAGGAAATCAAAGTCCACAAAGGTTAACTGATCTATCCAAAGTCACACAGACAATAAATAGCAAAGGTTACATTTGAACTCAGGTTTTGTGACTCCAGAGTTAATACTCTTTTCAATGTATAAACAGATAAAAACAAATAAATAATTGAATATATAGACATATATTACATGTATATAACCCACATGTTCTGTGTATATATGTAACACATTCGTATAAATGGAAGGACATATAGATGCATAGATATGCACAGATGCATATATAGTGATAAAACATGAAATAATTGTTTTATAATTAATCTCATGATAAAATAAAATGCATATAGGCATAACATGTTTTATTGCATATATACACATGGTTATATGTAGACATAAAACAATAAAAAAGTTTTTAAGATGGGCAAAAAAATGTTTCATATGGAAATTAAGGATTGGAGGAGATTCTAGAAGTCATTGGATGAAAGACCTAGAAGTAGGAGGGGTCTTAGAAGCTATCTAGTCCAACCCCTCATTTCCTAACTGAAGAAATTAAGACTTAGGGAGGTTAGATGATTTTTCCAAAGTGATATTTATAGAATGTACTGGAGAGGGAAATGCTGCTGGGTCTCCTCTGCCTCTAAAGGTAAACAATCTCAGCAGATAGTCTAATTCATGCTAAGAGAAGAAGACAATGAGCCACATTCCTGGTCTCCCCAATTATACCTTGGAATCTTGCAATCTCTTTTGGTTAATGCATGTCAAGAAATAATATGGAAATAGAGAAGGTCTAGAGAATAGAGAAGGTCTAGAGAAATATAACTGAAATATGCAGAAGGATGGAAGGATTGCCAAATGGTAACAGACTACAATGATGGAAAATGATCATGAAAATGTTAAGGTTAAGATAGGTCAGGATCAAAACCAATAAAAGAATGATCAGCAAAGATAAGGTGAACAGAGACTTTTATACACCAAAACCTGAATCCAAGGGTAAAGAAAAAAACTTTGAACTTTGAGAAAAGCAGGCGGAGAATAAATAGAAGCCAGTGACATTTCTGACATTCATTATCTCATAAGGTGTTCTTCACAGGAAAGAAAAAATGGATTGATTTCCAAAAGGATTTGGAAAGTGCTAGGGATATTAGTAGAAATAACTTCTGTAGCACAAAGGGGAATTCCCACATATGGAAAGATCAATAGGAACACTCTGGAGGAGAGTGAAAAAGAGGGATAACCTCCTCTAAAAAAGTCATTACTCTTTGATCATTTCCTAAAAATGGAGCTACCTGACCAATGCAAAAGCAAAGTGCTAAGGAATGTTAAAGTGTGAGAGGGTATTTGGAATTGGGGGGCTACCACAAAGGCAAGAGTTTCCGGTGGGTGTAGGGAAGTCCTTACAAAAGGAAGGCTTCTGAGGTGAGTGACAGAGGGTAGCAGTGCAGAAGGGTGAAACAAAAAGCAGAGGGAAAAATGAGTGTACTAGTGGGTGATGGAGCTTGACAGAGTGACAGGTTGTGATACAGTGTGAGACAGAGAAAGGAAGAAAACCAGACAGAGAGGAGTTTCAATGATGAATTTCATATATCTGTTGCTGGGCTATTTTTGTCTCTGTTTTGTTTTCCCCTCCCCATTCAAAAAAAAAATCAACAGTTAGTAGAAAAGGAGCTGCAGAGGAAAGGGAGAGAAAGCTCTGGCCAAGAAGATGAAAGCAAGACAAAATGAAGTAATTGAGAGGTTTGATGTCTTAAATTCCTAAAAATCTATTAGAATCAAGTGTGACAGATATGCTTGTGTACATATATACATGTATGTTATTTTATTTTATTTTTTTTGCAGGCAACACCCTTCTCTAGTCCAATAGCACCAGAAGCTATCTTGCCACATATCAAGCCGCTGTGTCATTTCCAGGCTTTGTCACCTTTAATCTAGCCAGCCTACTAAATCCCTCCCATCACCTACCTGGATTCTGCCTTGGGGTCCCTGGGATCTGATGAGTGTTAAGTTGCCTGGAATCTAGACCTCCATGTCATTCTAGACAGTGTTACAGTACACTCCCCTCTTTTCTGGATGCCCTTCTTTCATTAGAATATAAAATCCTTGATGGATAAAATGATAGAATCCTTCATTTCCCAAGAATCTTATACAGTATTTGGTACATAGAAGCATGTGATAAATGCTTTATAACTCATTCATTCATTCATTCATTCAGTCAGTCAGTCAGTCACCATTAGCCAGTCAGTCATTGTGTAATCGGCACAATAAAAAAAACTAGACTTTTGAACGGTTATTTTGCCCATGAGTATGATGAACTGAAGAAGAAAGGTTCCCTGACCTTTATTTTGTTTGTTTCTTTAGTCTCAGGCAGAGATTTCTTTGGAATTGGGTATTCAGTGTGAAACCAATCAATGAGTTAATCAGCAAGCACTAACTTGACTCTGTGCCATACGCTGTTTTCAGTATTGGAAATATGAAAACAAAAATTAAACAGTCCCTGTCCTCTAGGAGTTTACTCTCTACCAAAATTCCTTCTCTAAAATCCTACAAGCACCTTATCTGGCCTGCATTTTATCTTCTTAAAGAGTTGCCTGAGGCATTGAGAGGTTAGGTGATTGTCCAGAATCCCATAGCCCCTGTGGATCAGAAATGGGACATGTCCTGGACTCCAAAGGTGGGGCTTTACCTTTGCTGTCTCTCTCCTATTCTTCTGAATGAAGTATTTTCTATCAAATAGGCCAATTAAAGGTCAAATCTGCCACCCTCCCAACTGTAGCAATCTCTTTGCAATTATATTTTTTAACAACACAATTATAATTCAATAGGAAGACTCTAAACAAATTTGAACGAATAAGTTCAAATTAACAACAAAAGTAATTATGAAAAAAAAGTAATTATGAAAATGTTGTCAAGTCTTCTGATCCTAAAACAGAATGTAAGGTCTTACAGGATAGAAACTACATCTTGTCTTTCTTTGGTCCATGTCTCAGCACCTTGGACAGAGTCATGAAGTGCCATCTGGTTTAGTAATTCTACAAGTGAAAGGACCAAAGCTTGAGGCAATGTGGACAATTTCCCCAAAGAGTTAAAGAATCACATGGACAGTCAGGTTGCTTCTCTCAATAACTTTCTGAGTGCCAGTAAGGATGAAAGGCCTAAAACAATACTACCACTTTAGACAGAGCCTCCTTGTCTCTGTCAATATTTATCTCTGTAGTCAATGAATCCTGAGGTTCATCTTAATAGAAATCAATAACTATTTAATGGCAGAGGAATGGGAAATTAAGAGCACCTACATGCAGGTAGGGAGGGTTGAGATGAGAGAGGAATGAATAAAGTCAAGAGATACAGGCAGAGAATCAGTTCTATCCACAGGAGTGATGGGAGAAACTTTGGCCCTAGGAGCAAGGCAATTTGAAGGTCAGCCTGCAGATTATGGGGGTCACAATTTCAAAATAAACCAGGAACTTCAATGGAATTTCAAAGGTAAAGGATGGGGTGGGTTTCTTAAAAAGTGATGGGAGCATGACAGGTCCCTCAAAGGCATTTAAAAATTGCAGTAGAAGAAGCAGGGGAGAACAGTAGGGTATTAAGGCTTACCCATATGTTACCCACAAGTCAAATGAAGTCCAACTGAACCTACAAAATGGAAACTATAAATATCTGAGGGGACAGACTGATTGTTTGATAAGTGCTAAATGAATTTATTTGAGCCAGTTAATATTGAGATTTTTCTTTTTTTTATGTTATTCGGGATTCAGGTTCATAGTTATAAGGTTTAAAGGGATCCCAGAAGCCATGATCTCATATTACAGATAGGGAACTGAGTTCCAGGAAAATTAAATATAATATGTAGATAATTTATTATAAGTATATAGGATCACAGTTATAGAGTAGAGGATATGCAGTCTAAACCTTTCAGTTTATAAATGGGGAAACTGAGTTCCATATATAAGAGTGTTCTGTTTTTTGCAAGAAAGTAGGGTTAAGTGACTTGCCCAAGGTCACACAGCTAGGTTATTATTAAGTGACTGAGGCCACATTTGAACTCAGGTCCTCCTGACTCCAGGGCCAGTGTGCTATCCACTGTGCCACCTAGCTGCCCATATATAAAAAGTTTAATCTGCATCATATAAGATCCTACATCTAGAACATTGGCCCTATTTGTTAGACAATCATGTATATTCTTTTATGAGGGGTGGTAAACGAGAATATAAAATTCAGACAATTTTCCTCATTTGTAAAGTGTATCAGTTGGACTAGATGATTTTTCTGGCCTTTTCCAGCTCTCATTCTGGGTTCTAAGATACCTAAAAACTGATACAGATGATAACATGTCTTTTGTCTAGGATGGTAAAGAAAGTCTACTGGCATGAGGTGAAATTGGAGCTGGGCCTTGAAGAACAAGAAGAGAGGAGGAGCAAAAGTGTTTCATTAGGAGAGTTACGTGAACAAAGGGACAGATGCCATAATGAGGAAGCTTTGTTCTGGAGAGAGGCTTGTGCAGTTGAATTTGTATTGGGAAGTAACAAGAGAAAAGGTTATTAAAGGCAGTTTGGGGTCAGGCTGAACTGTAGAGGATATAGGGAAATCAAAGTCCAACAGGGCTATTCTTTTAAAAATCAAGGGATAGATCTTTTCAGAAGAAAAAAAAATAGAAAAAAAAAGATGGAATGGGGAGTCTAGCGGTCTAGGTCTGGTTAACAGCAGTTATAATGTGATCCTAAGTAAGTAATCACTTGTCTCCATTTGACCTCCATTTCCCTAGCTATATCACACCATGGGAATATTTTTCCTTCTTTCTTAGCAAGTTAAAACTTGTACATGAAGCATAATAAATCTCTTCAATAAGCATTTGCCATCTTCTTGATGGCAGGCACTGGGTTTGGCACACCACATTTGAGAGATGAAAATGAAACCACTTCTGGACTTAAGAAGCTTATATTTTATTTGGAGGAATAAACAAACAAATAAACAGATAAAGAAATAAATAAATGAACAAATCTATCTATCTATCTATCTATCTATATATAAACCTATAAATAAAAAACAAAATATATATAAAAAGTAAATGTATAGCAATGTCAAAGGCTGGAAAAAGTTGGAATATATCAACCTCATAGAGGAATTGGCACTTTAACTAAACCTTAAGGGGGGCGGGGTCCAAATGAGTCAATTATCCAATGGAAATCAAAATTAAGTGACAACTCCTAGGTGAAGGCTTTCCTGATTTTCCAGGTCTTAGTGTCTTTTCTATTTAAAAATAACCTCATTGTGAATACATATAAACATACAAACAATTACATGAAAACATTTGTGAATTTGTTGTGTAAACAAACATATACATAGTTTATTTGCTTATAACAAAATCTCCCCACACACATATACAAAACAATAGAAACTCCATTCTCTCTCTCCTACTTGTATGACTTATTTAGGGATTTTATTTTTAATATTACAATGATATCTGGAAATATCTCCCCTCTCTCCATCCCTTCTTCATTAAAGTGGGACTTTTCAGTTTTGTCTGTCTTTCTCCAGTGGCTTGCATAATTCTTGGACTTGTGGCAAGGTTTAACAAATGCTTTCAGATGAACAGAATTTCAAAGAGTTACCACTTCCTCCTGATTCTTGGGTAAACACGGTCTGTTAATCATTGATTTGAGTATAACTGTGATCCAAGGCCTACTCTCTAATGCTGATATCTGAATTCCTTCCAACTTGTTCAAAAATCCAATTCTACAACATTTCACAGAATCAAGGAATTTCAGAGTGAGAAGAGATTTTTGACAGACTCATCAAGACTGGCTCATACCGAACACAGAATATCCTCTATTAACATTCCTGACAACTGGTCATTCTACTCAGCCTCAAACTGTAGACCTCCGGATCTTTCAAATGCGTGGGAAGGGCCTGTCTCTAGATGGGGTCCCTGTCACTTCTAGCCAGCTCTCATTTATTACAAAGTTTTCCTTGACATCAAGCTGAAATCTGCCTCTGTTACCTCCACCAAATGATTTCTGGTAACAACAACAGCAACAACAACAACAACAATAATAAATTATCATCATTATTATTACAGTGTCACCTTCATTTCTTGGCTCAAATCCCACTTTCCCTGCTCGCACTCTTCCACTGACATCACTTTTGCATACGTCTTGTATGTACATAGCTTTGCTGATGTTATATCTTCAGTTAGGACAGGGATTATGTTTTAATTTTTTTTCATAAGTGTCCCCACATCTGATAAATAGAAAACACTTAATAAATATTTTTGTGACTAACAATTAGAGTGTTAAGTTCCAGAAATATATTTGGAAAGGACGATGATTAGCTAGAATATGCCAAAACAAAGGCTGGCCAAGATGGCAAAAAGATGCTAAAGAAAACATGTCACAGCAGAATCTCCTGCACCTTGACAGATGTGCATCTGGCATCTGTGCTTGGCTGTAATTTTTTCCTTGGTTACAAAGAAAGGTTCATGTTGGAAGAATTTGGATGGAAGTGGGATATTTCCAGACATCACTGTAATGTAAGTGGTTCAATGGATAAAGCTTTGGACTTGGAGTGAAAAAGATCCTTTAAAGCCAATCTCAGACACTTAGTGGTTGTATGATCCTGGGTAAGTCACACAACCTCTTTCTGCCTTAGTTTCCTTATTTGTAATATTGGGATAATAACAACCCTATTTTTCAGGGTTGGTTGTGAGGATCTGAATCATCTAAGTTATGGCCCTCTCACTTTTCTTCTGTTGTACTATATTGCAATGTCAGGAAGAGTGAAGTGAGTCCTCCAAGGTCCATGAAACAGATATCCAAAAATGTTGAGGATGTTCACCCTCTTTCTCCCATGATTCATACCTTTAGAACAAACCTAGTAATTTACCCAAAAGTATTCTTCTCCTGAACTATAAGCACAGAGCTGCTAACACTTTTTTCTCTGCTCTTGAACCAGAGGGTAGAAATCTGGTACCCCACCTCCACAGTCTGTTCCCCTGCCAATCCATCTACAAAATGTTGCTGCCAGATTTATCTTCTTTCTGCACACATCTTGAAAGGAGAGGGGGTATGCACTGATCTGAGTTTGTCACTCCATCACATCACTTCCCCCCTCCCTCCCCAATGCTGATTACAAAAAAATCTAATCCAGACTCTTCAGTTTGATATGGGAGACCCATCATTATGAATAGAAATGGAAGACGAGGCAGATTTAACCTTACAATAAAAGACACTAACCGTTGTTATTCAGTCATTTCAGATCTTGTACAACTCTTCATGATTGCATTTGAGGTTTTCTTGGCAAAGATATTGGAGTGGTTTGCCATTTGCTTCTTTGGTTCATTTTATAGATGAGGAAACTGAGGCAAAGAGAGTTAAATAATTTGCCTAGAGCTATATAGCAAGCTAGTCTAGATTTGAATTCAGATCGATGAGCCTTTTTGATTCCAGTCCTGACACTGTATCTATTACACCAACTAGTTGCCTCAACTATGCTGCTCTAAATTAGAACTGTTCCAGTATGGACCAGGCAACATCAGGTGGTTGTTCTTTAGCAAAAGGTGAATGACAAGCATCAAGGATGACATTAAGAGAGTCTGAGAGCAAGAGATGAAATGGCTATTAGAGATCATCTAGTCCAATCCTGTAATTTACATAAGGAAGAAAATACTACAATAAGGTTATGTAATTTCACCATGGTTAAACAGTCAGTAACCTTCAGAGGAAGGGGGATTAGAACCCAGGGCATGCTGCTTCCAAATTCAGAACACTGTGCACTATGCCATTCCTCCAATCACTCTGAGTCACATTTGGGATTGGACAGAATGACCATTTAGACTCCTTCCAAATAATTCTGTACTTTGAAAGCTTTGATCTGTATGACCCACTGCATAACTGCCTTAGGAGCAAGACAAAATGAGACTAATTCAAGCTTTTTGGACATAATTCTAATTTTCTTGCCTCAGTATCTTTGTTTATATTTTGTAAAAAATTCTTCCCTTCTTAAAAGTCAACTCAACAAGCAGATTGCTACCCCTTGGGGTGGCTAGGTGGCATCGTGGATGGAGCACTGGCCCTGGAGTCAGGAGTACCTGAGTTCAAATATGATCTCAGACACCTTAATAATCACCTAGCTGTGTGGCCTTGGGCAAGCCACTTAACCCCATTTGCCTTGCAAAAAAAAAAAACAACTAAAAAAATTAAAAAAAAAAAGATTGCTACCCCTACATACAACCCTTCCACCTATCAAAAATATTTTTCCATAGCAAGGGTCATAGATTAACTGAAAAAGTCTCCAGATGCCTTTAAAACCAACTTAATTTTTTCCCCAAATGATATTTTATTTTTCCAATCAAATATTATGAAAATTTTTCAACATTCATCCACAAACATATGCATATTTATAAGTTAGATAACTTCCACCTTTCCTTCCCACCCCACTCCACTCAGTGGCCAACAGTCTGGTGAACATTGTACACATTTGTGTTTAACATGTTTACAGATTAGTCATTTTCTTTTTCCTTGCTACAGATTTTCTTCTATCCCTCCCTAATTCTAGGCATCTCTTGCTGAAGGGTGCACTGAACCTAGGAAACCACCTTCTACCTAAACAGCATTTGGCAGGGAGGAATTAGGACTAAGGGACAAAGAAAACCATGAGATATGAAGGAAAAACCTAAGAGAAATGTTCAAAAAAATAAACAAATATTCATTCTGATTCTGTAGTTTATTCTGTTTGTTTTGTTTTTCTTTCTCTCGATGTGCATAGCAATTGTCCATCACAGGTTTCCCTGGGTTGTCCTAGCTCACTGAATGGCTGAGAAGGTCTGCATCCATCAAGGTTGATCAACTCACAATGTTGCTGTTAATATGTAAAATATCTTCTTGGTTCTGCTTCCATCTCTCAGCCTCAGTTCCTGTAATTTGGTCCATGCTTCTCTAGTGTCCAACCATTCATGGTTTCTTTTCTTTTTCTTTCTTTCTTTTTTTTTTGTGCAAGGCAAAGTGGGTTAAGTGGCTTGCCCAAGGCCACACAGCTAGGTAAATATTAAATGTCAGACTGGATTTGAACCCAGGTACTCCTGACTCCAAGGCCAGTGCTTTATCCACTATGTCACCTAGCCGCCCCCCCCCCCCCATTCATGTTTTCTTATAGAATAATAGTATTTTGTAACATTCACACACCTAAAACCAACTTCCCTATGAAAGTGAGGCCCAGGGAAAGGAAATGACTTGGCCAAGATCACAGAAGTAGTATCCTAGATCTAGAACTAAAAGAGATCCAAGAAGCCAACTAATTGAATTGGATCATTTGTTTTAGATATTTATGTTTAAGGAGAAATGCCTCCTACACACAAAGAGAGAACCATATAATCATGGAACCCTCTCTATAGAACTGGAAGAGACTTTGGACTGTATAATCTAACCCCTTCATTTTGCTGATGAGGAAACCGAGACTCATCAAGACAAGATGACTTATTTAAGATCACACATAGAGTAAGCATCAGTGGGAGAATTTGAACTCAAATCCTCTAACCCCATAGAAGTTTTTTCCATTGTACCCTTCCTCCAACTGCTGCTTATCCTTGCTCCTATTGAGCAAATAAAATGCATCTTTCCCACATTACAGTCTTGTTCATATCTAAAGTCTAATTAACCCCCTAAGTTGTTTTTACCCTCTAAATTAATTTCATGATTCAATTCGACAAACATTTATTAAATATCCACTATGAGTGATGTGCTTTTGTAAGAGATAGCATCTGAGCTGTGCTTAGAAAGTGCCTTCCATTTCATCATCATACTGTTTATTTCTTCCATCCCTCCCTAATTCTAGGCATCTCTTGCTGAAGGGTGCGTTGAACCTAGGAAACCACCTTCTACCTAAACAGCATTTGGCAAAGAGAAAAAGTGTCTTCTTTAATTATTCAAGAATGCACTGCTTTGTAATTAAATATGCAAAAATTCTGGCAGAAAGGTACAACTTGTCTTTATGAGAAAGAAAAATAATAACAAAAAGACTTCAATTCCTTTTTCTTAAAATTTGACTAGGCTGAAATTTATGTATTTATAATATACCTATTGTATGCAAAACACTGTATTAGACGAGGATAAAAAGACAAAGCTGAAATGGCCTCTGACCTCAAGGAAGTTGTTGGGAGGGAGCCACAGATACAAGATCAGACAGAAAATCCATATAAAGAAGAAACATGATAACTTCTAAGATGAGCTCATGAGCAATTGAATTCATTTTCCTGGAGTAGATGGTGAGTGAGCTAAGCTTTGAAGGAAGCTATGGGTTCCAAGGAGTTGGGGGAGGGAAGGGGAGAATATCAAGGAAATCAATTTAGTTAAATCCAAGGAGGAAAGTACTAGGAGTGAATCAAAGACGTTGAGGGGCTGGAGTCAGACTGGGAAAAGCTTTAAAAAGCAGAGAAGCTTGTCTTTTTTTTTTTTCCAGAAATAAGGGAAAAAACAACTGGAATATCTTCCAAGACACCAAGTGGAGAATCACCAAGTTTGAAATGTACTTCAGAAACAGCCATTTGATATGGTGGAAGAAATTAATGCATGGATTTTCTCTCTCTCTCTCTCTCTCTCTCTCTCTCTCTCTCTCTCTCTCAAGTTTTTCTTTTTCTTTTTTTTTTTTTTGCAAGGCAATGGGGTCAAGTGGCTTGCCCAAAACCACACAACCAGGTAATTATTAAGTGTCTGAGGCCAGATTTGAACTCAGGTACTCCTGACTCCAAGGCCAGTGCTCTATCCACTGAGCCACCTAGCTGCCCCATGGATTCTCAACCTAGGATCTATGAACCCAGGGTTAGATTTTGGAGGCTCCATGAACTTGGATAGGAAAAAAAATACAACTTTATTGTAATTATAATTGGTTTTCTTTTCATTTCTAGCTACTTTAGATTTTTAAAACATTATTCTGAGGAGTTCATTTTGTTGAGTCTTTTTTTTTTTGCAAGGCAAACGAGGTTAAGTGGCTTGCCCAAGGCCACACAGCTAGGTAATTATTAAGTGTCTGAGACCAGATTTGAACCCAGGTACTCCTGACTCCAGGGCCGGTGCTTTATCCACTACGCCACCTAGCCGCCCCCTTGTTGAGTCTTTTCAATCATGTCTTGACTCCTTGTGATCACATTTATTTTTTTGTTTTTTTTTAAATTATTTAAGAAGTTTGGCATTTCCCTATCCAGCTCATTTTACAAATGAGGAAATGAGGCAAAGTTAAGTGACCTGAGACCAGATTGGAACTCAGGAAGACTAGTCTTCCTGACTTCAGGCCTGGATCCCTATCCACTGCACCACCTACCTGCCCATATATTCATAGATCTCAACAGACTACCAGTGATCATATGAACATATATGCACACACATGCTCCCCCCAACCTACACACAAGTACAGAATTCCTGAAATAGTAGCAGAGAGAGCATGAGAAGAACTTTGAATTTGTCCAGATGAACCTGATGAAGACTCAATAAATGTATACTTCAAGAAAAGGCCAGACATCAGAAGATCTGGGTTCAAGTTAGGACTCTATCACTTGTTAAATGGGTGACCTTATAGAAGTCACAACACCTCCAGACCTCAAAACCCTCTTGGATGGAATGAGGAGAAGGGATTAGATCACTTCTAAGGCCCTCTTCACCTCCATTACCCTGATTCTATATAAAAATCTATACTAGGCTAATGCTTAATATTATTATCAACTCTATTCCCTTAAGGTACCATACCCAAGTTAACAACTTTGTCATTTAAAAAGGAGGCTAATATTAATGACTTTGGGAATAAAGAGTTGTTTTGAGTTTGGAGGAGCTTTAATTCCACCTGTCTAACAGGTAATAGAGTTTTTGTCCTAGAGAATTAATGCCATTTTCAACTAATTCAATCTCTTCTGTTTTCCTTGGATCAGAGAATCAGTGGCTGAATGCGAACAAATACTCTCTCTCTCTCCCTAATAAAAAAAATTTGCAGTGCCCAAATTGCCCTGCAACTGGATGGGCCAATATGGTAGCCAGGAGAGGTCACAACACAACATACCTCATATTACTAATAACCTACTGAGAAAGATTCTTGGTGCTGATAACATGCAGTAAGAAGAACATTAGAACTGTAGTCAGAGGTTCTAGGTTAAAATCCTGGCTCTGATGCTTATTACCTACGTGGCCATAATCAGGTCCCTTAAACATTCCCTTTCAACTTTCCCTCATGAATAAAGGGAACTGAACTAAACCAACACAAGATAAAAGATTCAAAGCCAAAAGGTACCTCAAAGGCCTTTTAGTCAGTCATATGTATTTTAAAAAAGAAGGAACTGAGATCTAAATAAGCAAGATGAGTTGCCCAAGGTCACACAACTGGCAAATGTCACAGATGATCTTAAAAGTACCATCCAGCTCAAGACTGAAAAGTTTGTAATGGATTCAAAGTTCAGAAATGACACACAGGACTTATAGTCTAGTGTACAAAAGAGACCTTTCTAACTGGGAAATACAATTGCTAACCAGACAGTCGATATCTGCATGGCCCATTTGGAAGGCACCTGTTTTTGAAATGGTCTCAGCCTAAACCTTTCTCCATCCCCACCCCCACATGCCTTCTAATCTGAGCACACGGTTGGGTTTATCATAGAAACGATAGGAAAGTAGAAGAAGTGTTGACCCTTCTCCAAAGACTAAAGAGGATATCATATTGCAGAAACCTATGGCTTCCTTTTGCCTTGGTTTTCTTGAGTTGTTCAGGCATCAAGTCAGCAATAAACATTTATTAATAACTTATGATGTGCTAAGAAACCAGTAATGAGTTTGTAAATGAAGACAAAAAAATAGCCTGGATGTCAAGAAACTCAGTCTAATGACCTATGACATAAGTCAATAAAATCCACTGACTTCCAGGCTAGTCTTGCATGAGAGAGGGGAGCTTTCTCTCTCTCCCCTTCCAGTGGTCTTTACTTATTGCCCTTAGGAGGGCAAGAGTGATGAGGGAACCAGAGTCACCTTGCACTGGAGGGAATCTGCAGTGAAGGATTATTCAACATTCCCTTGTCACTCCCATGTTAGCAGCAACCAGCAAAGTTCCATGGGGAGGGTGGAGGAGACAGGAGAGGTGGTATGGGGGTCGGGGAGAGAGCCAAAAAATTAAAGCTCATTGCTGGGCTTGATGAAGATTAATATTTCCTCTCTAATGAGCTAAGGCTGCTTAATCTCTGCTATTAATACCAAAGCACTGAGGCCAAAGACCAGAAACTGAAAGGAGCTAAGTGGAGGGAGTAGAGATGTGAGTTTGGGGGAATGGATGAAAAACGGTGGGGAATGAAATGTCTCCAAAAAAAGTGTGGCCATGTACCACACTGTCTAATTATTCTGCTGAAAGCAAGAATGAAAATGAAAGCCAAAAATGCACTAATTGGCCAAGGCGAAGACATCAGCAAGTGTACTGGATATGGTTTTAGTAAAGTAACTGGTCTGGAAGAGCACACACACGCACACACACACACACACACACACACACACACACATATATACTCACTTAGAAAAACACACACACATATGCACCTGCTCATACACACATATTCACAAACATATAAACATATTCTCACATACAAATATATGTTTATATATATGCAAACACACATACCATAAGTCTGGCCAGCCGTCCTCTCTCATATGGAGCTAGAAGTCCACTAAAACTCCCCAGGACATTGAAGAAAGTGGAGAAAAGCATACTAAGAATCCATTGGATTGGCTTCCCTGCCAAGCCCTCATCCCAAACCATGGAATCCATGAGTTGATCTGGTCAACCAGCCAACTTGAAAGTGGGAAATGATGTGCTACTTGGAGAAACTTCACATTCTTCAACAACTGCAGAAAGATAGGGTCTGGTGCCTGGTGAAGCTCCCCACCCCCAGGGTCACAGAATCATCAAATGAAGAGCAGAAAAGGACCTGAGAGGCTATCTCATCCAACTTTTCTTTGAATACAAATTGCTTCTATAACATTCCTGACAAGTGACCAGTCAGTTTTCACTTGAAAACCTCTAATGAGGGTAAAAACACCACCCCTCAAAGCAGCTCATTTCACTTTGATACAGTCTTAATTGCTAGGAAGTTTTTCCCTTCATCAGGCTGAAATCTGTCCCTTTAATTTCTACTCCTTGCTCCTGTTCTTTTTTTCTCTATGGGGCTGGGTAAAACAAATCTAATCCTTCTTCCACAAGACAATTCAAATATTTGTAGGAAACTATCATGGTCCTACACTCCTATCCCCCAACCCCTATCAACATACACAAACATACACAACAACCCACCTACCTACGCACCCACAGAGTCTTCAGTACTCCAACTGATCCTCCAAAGACATGGTCTTGAGGTGTTTCCTGATCATTGCTGCCCTCACCCTGATGACCTCCAGCTCATCAATAGCCTTCCTAAACAATGATACTAAGTACCAAACACCTTACTTCAGGTCTGACTTGGTTTGACTCCAGGGAATGAATGAGATGAGGACACATTATCCCATCTTAGCAATTTCATAACATTCTTAAAAGCCTTGAGCCAGAAAAACAAACTACTACTGATCAGATGACTGAGGCATTGTTCTCCCTAACCCATTTGGTCCTGTCCATAAAGTCTAAAATGGGCTTACCCAAAACATCAATCCCTGGGATAGCCCTAAAGACTACCCTTAAAAGAAAGCATCTAGATGGCTGGTTATCTACGTCAAGTCACTTAGATACTCTGGGTCTTGGTTTCTTGATCTATAAAAAAAGGAGGAGGGACTATCCCAGATGAGGCCTATGGTGCTTTTCAGCTTCACATGACTTGAGATAGAATCCTATTTTTGTTGCCTCCTACCAATGTGTTTCTGGGAAAGTTATTGGACCCCACTGCATATCAATTTCCGGATCTGTAAAAAGAGGTGATTAGACCATAATTATGGGTCCTTCACTACTTTTTTTTTGCTGTGTCCTAGAGCTTTTTGGTGAAAGTCTGGTGAAATCTATGAGTTTCTTCTCAGAATAATGATTTTAAATGTATAAAATAAAGGGAAGGGAATAAGCATTTACTAAGTACCTACTATGTTCCAGTCTGTGCTAAGTGATTTGTACCTTTTTACCAGATCAGGAAACGGAGGCTAAAAATTAAGTGACTTTTCCAGAGTCACTAGAAATGTTTCAGGCTGGATTTGAACTCAAGTCTTCCTGTCTCAAAAAGAAAGGTTTTAGCTACAGGTCCAAAATTCTAAAAAAAAAAAATATGCTTCCAAAATGGAAACAGAATTACAAAGAAAACCAATTCTACTGAAACAGTTCCCAAATATCAAAGAAACAAGTTCCCAGAACTCTTCAACATGAAAGCTGATTCATGAACATGGGGATAACCAACTCTTGCTCGTCTCTCTGGATAGTGAAGTTCTTTTAATGCTCAGCCTGGGAATGGAAGGGCTTCACTGATCCCCAAATTAAGAACTTGGATAGGAACTCTTAGACAATATAACCCCAAAGATTCCTTCCAGTCCTAAATCTATGAATGATTTGAATGAATGAAAAAAAAAAACTATTAAGAGCATTGAGAGAAAAAGAAAAAACAGATCCCTCCTGTTTTGAAGGACCCAACATTCTAATAAGGGGGGAAATTATTAAAATCTTGTGACCTGGGGCAGCTAGGTGGCACAGTGGATAAAGCACCGACCCTGGAGTCAGGAGTACCTAGGGTCAAATCCAGTCTCAGACACTTAATAATTACCTAGCTGTGTGGCCTTGGGCAAGCCACTTAACCCCATTTGCCTCGCAAAAACCTAGCAAAAAACCAAACCAAAAATCTTGTGACCTGAGTTTGAATTCTATCTCATACTTAATACTTGAGTGGCCCTAAACAGGTATATTCACCTCCCTCTACTTCTGTCTCTTCAGCTGTAAAATGAGAGGAAGTTGAACTTTTTCACCTTTTAACTCCCTTTAAACTGAAGATCTAGAATTCTCTCGCCTCTTAAAATCCTACATATCCTTTAAAACCCAGGTTAGTACTCTAAGTCTCTGTTTCCTTTCCCATTCTCTTCCTCTTCACATCTCCCAAAACTGAATATAAGTTTTCCATGACTCCTTTGATGAGTTTCTGGTAAATTCCATTAGACCTCAAGGTTCTTGTCTACCTCCCTAATGGGTAAGTTTGCAGCAGCATGGTAGAAGGCTCATTGGACCATACAAGAGTTTTAAGAAACCTTAGAGACCATCTCATCCAACCTCCTTATTTTAGGAAAAGGGAACTGACTCTTAAGGAGATGAGTTGCCCAGTATATACCAAGATTAAATATTAGAGGAGGCATTTGGAAACCCATCCTCTAATTAAGAAATTAGGAAGCTCCTTTGGGGAAGTGGCTATCTTTTGCCTCTTTGTATCTCTACTGTTTAGCAGTGTCAGGAACCTAGTAGGAGCTTAATAATTATTTCTTGAATGGAGGAAATCATGGTTGAAAATATACATAGTGATCATGAGATATGAATAGGATCCCAAGGCAAGAATTTCTGGAACCAGAGGATTAAGTTCCATCCTCCCTCTCCCCCTCAAATAAGAACACATAATCCCTGTCTCAAACACCCTATATGTTGTTGGATAACATCACATGTAAATATCATATACATTTTTGGTTTTTGAAGACAGAGGGACCAGTAAGGAGTTGGGGGATCAGTGAAGCCCTTCCACTCTCAAGCTGAGCATTAAAAGAACTTAACTGTCCAGAGAGATGAGCAAGAGTTGGTCATCCCTATGCTCATAAATCATCTTTCATATGGTTACAAATCTATTACTACTTCATCTCCAGGGCAAATAATCCCAATTCTCTTTATTCTTCTCTGTTTCACAGGCCATTAGTTTGCTTGTCTCCTCAACAGAATTTCCAAATTCTCACTACCTCTATTAAACTGCTGGAATCCAGACTTGAAACCAGTCCTGAAGATAAGGATTTGATAGGTATTGAGGATGGAACATTAAGTGGAAGAGAACTGATAGCTCCTGGACATGGGTGTAATGGATCCTGGAATCTCCTATCTAATGAACCCCTTGAATGCAGCTAGCCACAAATGAAGCTGATCTTTTATAATTAATCAGTGAACCCACATCCATCAGCAGGCAGGGCTCTAGTACAGCAGAGAGAGCAAGATCAGGCAGCAGAGAGAGGAGTACCTCACCCACTGCTTAATTTCATGTTTTGGATAAACACTCCAAGGTGAGTGGAGAGAGGGGGAGGCTAAGTGCCGATTTCAGAGAGTGATTTATTTATTGGATTCTTGCATTTTGGTCCATCGACAGATTGTTGAGTCTTGGCACTGACTGTACTTTGCAAGTTAACAGGGATTGTTTATGGCTTATTCTTTGATCCATAAAATGGGTCAATGGAGGAGAGGTTCTTTCCCTTTTTGCACGTATCTTCTTATACCTAACTCCCAGTCAGTGACACTCATCTCCTGAATATTCTACAAAGGAGACATGCAATCTCTCGGCTCTTGGCTCTGCAATTTCTCAATTTCTTTCTGGTTATCCTCCATGCCTGGGATTCTCTCCCTCTTTTGCTCTGCCCATAGATCTTCCTGGCTTCCTTTATGTTCTAACTAAAATCCCATCTTCTACAGGAAGCCTTCCCTGACTCCTCTTGATCCCAGGGCCTTCTCTCTGTTAATTGTTTCCTATCTAACCTCTATATCCATATCTATATAACTATATTTATATTTATACACCTATCTAGGATATCTATCTGTCTATCTATATGGAGAGAGAGAGAGAGAGAGAGAGAGAGAGAGAGAGAGAGAGAATTGGATATAGCTTGATTTGTATGTATTTCTTGGCATGTTATCCCCCTCCATTAGCTTGTAAGCTGCTAAAGGGCAAGCATTGTCTTTTGTCTCTTTTTGTATTCCCACCACTTAGCATAGTGCCTTGAATATAGGTTCTTAATAAATGTTCATTGATTGATTGATAAAGAGATAAGTGAATGAATATAGCATAGTAAAAAGAAAACCATATTTTAAGGTAGAAAATTTTGGTTTCAATCCTAATTATGCAAGTTAAATGACATGGGTAGGTCATTTCACATTATCTAGACCTTG
This sequence comes from Macrotis lagotis, assembly GCF_037893015.1. Lineage (NCBI taxonomy): Eukaryota > Metazoa > Chordata > Mammalia > Peramelemorphia > Peramelidae > Macrotis > Macrotis lagotis. Next base: position 326,623,520 of record NC_133659.1, read on the forward strand.
GCTTTTCTCATATTTAAAGTTGGACTGGATTGCAGGAGCTCTAAGAAATCTTTCAGTCTTAAAGAGATGATGCCATCCTATGGCATCCCTTAGAATATAACAGGGCCATAATTTATTCAAAATTCTTTCAATGACATGTATTATAGTTGAGATGGAATGATATATAAATGTGGGGTATTGTTCATTATATCCTTATCCAACAATCTACTAATAATCAATTAAGTGCAGGTAAATGGATAGGACTTGAATGACTACCAAGTTTCTACCCACCAAGAACCATTATTAGAACCTTCCTAACCCTCCAAATTTCTGTTTAAACTGTGCTAAAACAAAACACCTTGCATGAACCAGGAAAGAAAGTTGTAAACTCAAGACCTATCAAGGTAACATGCCCCTTACATCACCAGGTAGATAAGACATGGAAAACACAAGTGCATGGGATGGACACACTACTTTATAATTCATTTGGGAACTCATTCAGGCAAGTGTTCAGTTACTACCACGTCCCTGGCCCCCAAAACTAATTGATTAATTATCTTTAGTGGTACTACCTTCTCATTGAATGAGGTAGGGAGTGCCCTCTTCTGGTAGATACGGGCAGGCCAGGTACAATGGAGGAGACTGGCCAATAGGAACACTTAGGGCAGCCAAGAGTTGAATGAAAGTTGACCAATTTAACTTGTGAGCCTGCCATGGGCTAAGAATACCCCCAAGGAGAAGCAAGCTGAATTTCTCCCTTTACAATTGAAAAATCTGATGCATCTATTCATCAAACATGGACTCTGGAGGATAGAATTCTACTCACCATAGGTCATGGCTCCCCTTGTCTAGAGAGAGAGACCGTCTTTCTTGTTTCAGTGGGATAGAAAACAGAGATGCATCATATACTATAGAGTGTGTGGGGGTAGTAGAGTCAAACCAAACTTTAATATTTTTGCTTTGAAATGAACTCTTGCTTCCATCATACCTTCATAGATGTCATGACTGAAACTTCTAAGTGTTCAAAGAATTATAAAAATTATATATATATATATATATATATATATATATATATATACAAATCTGTATATACACATATATGTTTGCATGTTTATATGTATGGGTGTGTATATATGGATATACAGGTATATAGATATATACCCAGATCATGGGCTTGAGCTAAGCTGCATAGTGCTAAACATGGGACAAGAAGAAGATAGATTCTGTCCTCAAGGAAGAGCTTAATCTTAGAGGATCTGTAAGAGGGGCAGCTGGGTGGTACAGTGAATAGAAAACCAAGCCTGGAACCAGGAAGACCTGAGTTCAAATGTAGTCTCAGATCCTTACTAGCAGTGTGACCCTGGACAAGACACTTAAACCCTGTTTGCCTCAGCTTCCTCATCTGTAAAATGAGCTGGAGAAAGAAATGGCAAATGAATCTAGTATTTTTGCCAAGAAAACCCCAAATGGGGTCACAGAGTCAGATATGACAGAAAATGACTAGATAACAACAAAAGTGACTTTAGATATGAAGGAGGGAAGGAGAGGAGAGAGAGAGAGAGAGAGAGAGAGAGAGAGAGAGAGAGAGAGAGAGAGAGAGAGAGAACGTCAGTCTCTATCATCCAACCACCTTCTTTTATGGATGAGAAAACTGAGGTCCACTTGGGGTTAAGTGACCTGACCAATGTTCCACAGATAATAAGAGTTAGAAGTGAGATTTAAAATCAGGTCTTTTGATTTAACAGCCAAATCATGTAGTCACATTCCCCTAATTTTAAAATAAGAAGATTGAGGTCCAAAGAGAAGCAACCCCCCTAAGATGACAAGAGTAGTTAGTGGTAGTTAGCATTCAAATGTAGGTCTTCTCCTTCAAAGCCAATGACCTTTCCTCTCTAAAGTGCTGTTGGCCAGGGATAGGATTTGAATCCCCTCTCCTTGAAACCCAACCCAACATTGTTGGGTTCTCATGATGGGGTCTCAGATTTCTAATCAGAAGACAGGTCATCCTGTCTATCCCTCTCATTTTATAGTTCAGGAAACCAAGATCCAGGTAGTGACCCAGATAGTAAGCTTAAAGAATAGAATTTCAACTCCAATTTCAACTTCCTCTCATGCCAAGGGGCAGTGTGCTGGAATCACTTTACAATATATCACAGAACTGTGTGTAGTGATTAATTAGAATCAATTATATATATATATATATGCATATATATATATATGCATATATATATATATATATATATATGAATTTAAAAGGTATTAGATATTTTTAAAATTCCTTGTCATTAAAAGGAAAACATGGATAAAGACTTAAAAAGGATTTTCCCCCCAAACCCTCAGCTACTAGAATAGAAAAGGCAAATTTACTCCACATTAGATTTCCCCTGCTTTATTAGTGTGTTCAAAGGCTCTTTCTCACCACAGGAAAAAAAATCAATTTGCCATCAGATAATATGTTTCATTATTATTATTTTTACTTTACCATGGAAGAAAATATCTGGGCAATAGGTCTTCTCAAGGAATTTGTCACCTTCTCAGGTTTACCCTCTTTCAACATCCTAGTCAAACTGTGCTGTCAATTTTCAATCATAAAATGCCTCTAATTCTTTTGATTTCAGGTTAGAAGAAAAGTTGGGAAAATCTAGCTAGAAAACAGTGGAAATAGCACACCTAGTAGCAGTGCTGCAGAGATATCTCACACCCAGACCCAGGAACTCTCCTCATAACAAATCCAATTTAAGCCACAGGGCCCCTTTCTGATGTTCATGAATCTGAAATATTGAAGATTTTATAATGGCTGCTATGAATGAGATGTATTTTTTTTTTGGTTTTCCTTGCAAGGGAATGGGGTTAAAGTGACTTGCCCAAGGTCACACAACCTGGTAATCATTCAGTGTCTGAGGCTTGATTTTGAACTCAAGTCCTTCCGACTTCCAGGGTCAGTGCTCTATCCACTGTGCCACCTAGCTGCCCACAAGATGTATGTAGACAGTCAGATTCCAAACTCTTTTTCATTACACATGTTAAGATTCTTCTGGCCCTATGACCTTCCAGTAAGGACTATGGGAGCAAGGGGAAAGATGGATGGGGCTGTGAGACAGCAGTATTTTAACACAACCCACACACACCCTAATTTATCTTCTGCATATTCTTAACAGCATGGAGTCGTAAGCTATTCTACAGTGAGAAGCAAATTAGTTTTTGGCCATACAAAGTAATCAGTAAAGATGGGGAAAAAAAATTCTACTTTCCTTTAGTTTGTCGCCAAGATTCTGGAACTTATAACATCCTTCCTGAGAGATACAGCCAGGTCTTTGGAAAGGAGACAAAGTATGCTTTGCCATCATTAAAGGAGTCCCACATCCTGGTGTCTACTGACAGCATTGCTGGCAAATTTTTCCCAGAGAGCGGCAGCATAACTTCCATCACCTTAATGGAGGAAGCTTTGAGTCCTTTGTATTGGGGCGGGGTGGGGGGGGTGAGGGACTGGTAGAATTGATATAGAATGGGGGAGAGCTAGGTTTAATAACCTACAATGAAAAGATCACAGGCGTTGGAGACCTGGGTTCAAATCTCTACTCTGAGTCTACTGTCTTCATTATCTTTGATAAATCTTTAATTCCTCCAGGTCTCAAGGCTTCCTCCTCTGTGAAGGTGAAGGGGAGGACTAGATGAGCTCTTAGGTCCTTTATAACTCTAAATATACAGTTCTATAAATGATGGAAGCTAGGGCAAGGAAGAAAAACCATTCCCTGTCCACTGTTTGGACACATAAAATAACCAAACAATTTTAAAGAATCTTTTTGCTTTCAAATAAAACACAAGTTATGTGTCAGAGAATATAGAGTTGAAAGGAATCTTATAAAAAGGAATGTCAGAACACAGATTGTGAGAGCCTGAAGGAAGATCGGAATAGAAAATGTCAATGTGAGGAGAGGCCTTGGAACACCATGTCAGAGGTACAAGGTCCCTGGGATATAAAGTATAGTGTCAGAGTTCAGAGAGGGGTTTTGGAAAAGGCTATGTCTGAGTTGGGAGGAGTTTAGAACAGGGAATGTCAGAGCTGGGAGGTACCTTAGATAGGGGAGCTCAGTGCTAAGAGAGCCCTTAGAAT